>NC_072053.1:44919903-45010903 GCF_027791375.1 Indicator indicator
GGAGAACTAAAGGAGAAGGGCCTTCTCATGCCAGATCTTTCACTGCTCAGAAATAGTCACAAATGTATGTTCCCTCTTGCTTTCCCCAGGATTCTTGTGCACTAAAGCTCTGCAACAGCTGTGCTGTGTTTAACATCAAGCTGACCTTTCTGCTTTCTTTATTCATCCTGTGCAGAATGTTTGCAAATGCAAACAGTAAAATGAGCTCACAGTATGTCTTTGTCACTTGTTATGGCTAAACGCTGACCTGTGGAAACTCCTGCAATTACCTTAAAAAACAAGCAAACTTTACAAAAATTAAAATACTGTAGGCAAAAGTCGTACAGACACTTACTGTTAAGTTAGTCCATTTCCTGTATATTCCTTTGTTTTCTGGTAGTTTTAACTTAGCTCAGTGCTCAGAACAGAAGGAATAACATAAAATGAAGTGCAGCATGACTGAATAACTGACAGAAATAGGAAAAAAGACTGAGCAGCAAAGAAAGCTGTGCCTTTGTGGTCAGGAAGTAACTGCTCGGGAGAGGACTGCCAAGGGTAAAATGCATTAGACTTTGACAAGGAAATTAAAACAAATAACAAAGATTCTTTACCCATATAAATAAAAGTAGAAAAAGGAAAAGGGAAGACCACTATGAACAGTGTGAATTCTCTCTTCCTTCTGTCTTCATTTTTTCCCTTCTCTTTTAGTATTTGGGTACCTTAACTAATTCTCTGCCAGTGACATGTTGTTACAGCTGCAGTGACTGCCATCTTACCTCGCTTATAAGAACACTGCTTGTTCAGGTATTTGTTAGTTCAGGTTTTCCTCAGGTGGAAAAACAGAATGAAAGGAAGAGCAGTAATGAAATGACATATTGCAGTATCTGCTTATTGTGTAATGCAGCTAAAGAGCATTTTATTCACATCTTTATTTGTCTCAATAAATAATAAGTTATATGAAGATGACAATGCAGAAGTATCAGCTTATGGAATTATTGTTTTATCTTGGAACAGTTTTCCATCTTTTAATATTTAACATTTGTACCCCATTCCTTCTGAACAGTGTTAGTGTGAATGTTCATCTATATATGTCATGTTTGTTTATATAGTATACTTTCTTCAGAAGGGGTTTTGTATACATGTGTATATATGCACATGCATACCAATATAAACAAAATAGTGTAAAGCTGCAGTATAACAAACTAAAAATCAGTACAGATTGTATTCACAGAAATATAGCCAGACCTTTCACATATCAGTGAGATATACTGAAGCACAGAACTAGCCTAAGCCACAAGTAGTCCAAGTAACATATAGCATTTCTCGCTCATGGCTTTCCTGGCTTCAACCTGTGCAATTGCTGTTGATGGGTTGTACCATGGAATTTGCCTGTTTTTTCTTTTTCCCCGGGAAATATGTAAGGCGACATAGCCATCTTGTCCAGGATATGCAAGTCTCACAAATCTTCTGCAGTTTGTCATGAAACTGGCAAACCGTGCAGCTGGTATGAGGACCATGGGAAACAGTATCTCACTCTCCTCAGCTCAACAAGCAAAGAACTCACTGTGAACCTAAATCTTATTAACTGTGCTTATGATCCACAGAGATATGTGTAATACATCAAAACATCTGGGGGTTTTAGTTGCTAGTTTGGGTTGTTTTTTGCTTGGAGAATTGCCTATTGCTGAGAACAAAAAAAAAAAAAAAAAGATTGTATTTTATCTTAACTGGTTTTTATCAAGTTTTTTGTATAACAAAAATTTTATGTGAACTTTTGTGCAACACCATAAAAATAAAAGCAAAAAAGGAAAATAGCCCTGTGGTTAAAATAGGAAGTCTGCAGACCAAGTTCTGCTTGTATTGGTTGTTCAATCGTATTTCTGGAGCTTACACTAGGTGTGTAACCACCCAGTCCTGCTTTCCTCAATACTAAAATGAGGATGGTGAAAAACAATGGAAACTTTAGAAGTCTTGATATAAAAAAATTCCATAGTTCTGATTTATGGGCTTTTGGATAAATCCTTTTCAGCTGATGAGAAGGTATTTGTTACTACGGCATTCGTGGTTTTCCTTACAAGAAAATTAGGAGAAAAAGGGGTAGAACTGACTTTCCCTCTAATACTAACCACTTCAAAGCATGTAATTTTGCAGCAAGTTCAGTACTCAGCATGTTTCTTTCATATCCCTGTTTTCTAGGTTGTGCTGTGGGTGGTCATCCAGCCCCAAGTATCACCTGGCTTTACTCTGGCAAGCCTCTCAATCTGCAACATACCCTCCTAGCAGCAGGCCAGATTCTTCAGATAATCAATGTCAGTGGTGTTCACGATGGGGAATTCAGCTGCCTTGCTCAGAATGAGGCTGGATCACTCACACAAAAAACATCCTTGACTATACAAGGTAACTACGTGTTTTCGGTCCTGTTGCTCTGTGAATGTCTTGCTGTGGACTTCCCCACACGGCCTTTCTCAACCTGAATTTCTCCTCTCTGAAGCCTTGGTTGTCATGTCCAGCAGAAAATAGATGTTTTGATGTTTTACTGCCTTGGATATAGATTTGCAGGACTACCAGGTACTTTACAGAGTCTTGGACTTTATTTTACCAAAATGACTCCCAACATTTCTGGCCTGCTGAGCATAAAACACACCTTGCTGTTTCAAGCTATACTTATGCTTGTTACGTATGGACAATTTTCTTGTCCAAAAATTCAAGACAGAAGTGTCCCAGTTTGAATCCCTAAAATTAGAAGCTCTTTTGCTAATCTGCTAAAGTCAGTGTTTCACAGTCTTTTCTTGATTGAAAAATCTTTCATTTGTAAATGTGCTGCAGCTGTTAGATTTACCCTAGAAATAAGCCTAAGATGATAAAGCCAAAGAACAGAGCAATATGGATAGGCTGCAACAGAACATGCAGCTTCCATTGCCCCAGTTTCAGTTACGGAGTGGAGACGAATTTAACTTATCCTCAAATTTTGCAATACAGTTTTAAGTGTGTTGCAACTCCCCATTCATCTTGACAATGGATGGTCTGTGTGATCTGCCTGGTGAGAAACACTCCTGTAAGATCATAGAATCATAGGAACTGCTGATAACTGCAGTTAACCACGTCCTCACTAAATCACAGTCCATTAAAAACACAGATGTGATGTCCTGCATCGACATGTGGCTTCACTTAGCTGCTTTATCATGTCATTCACTTGTCATGCCTGATGTTTGCTTTGATGGGTTCATTACACCAAAGAAAGTTAGTGGCTTATATTAGCTGGAATCTTGTTTCTCTTTAGCTCATTGCCTGGTGCATTGTATGAGTCAGTAGCTCCCCTTCAAATGAGTCCAAATATTTCAACCCGGAGAACACCTCTGACTCTTTCTTTTCTAAGGGTCTTCTGCTGGCAGTTTTGGAGCACTTTAATGCATGTCTCCCAAATTTTTGGCAGAATGTCAGTGGTCAGTGGACAAGTTGATGGCTTGTTCAGCTTCCTGTGGCCACAAAGGGATGCAGCTGCCCCAGCTGAGATGCTTACTGGATGGGGTTGAAGTCAGCATATCCCACTGCAAAGAGAAGCCCAAGCCAGCCCTGCAGCCCATCGCATGCAACAGGAGAGACTGCCCTTCACGGTTCGTCTGTCTCGTGTTAAAGCTTCACACATGCTTTGTAGGAGCGCTTGAAATGTTCTTTATACTGGCCATTGGAGCCTCTCTGGTGCCTGTATGGAGAAAATTTGTGACTAAAAGGAAATGTATAAGTGCTTAATCTACAGCTGGGAATTTGTAGCAAGACTTATGCAAAATATTCTCCATGCAAAAACACTTTACTTCTTTCACATGCTTTGGGACAAAGAAGAATACACCCTGAGTGCCAATCCAGAGAGTCAGTATAGTGTTACCCTTCCTCCATGTTAAAAATGTTTTACTTCTGCAATTCAGGGGCCCCTTACCTGAGATGTGTACATTTCCGTTTTTCTTTTTTTCTTTAAAAAAAAAAAACCAACAACAAACCAAAAAAACCCTACCTCCTTTTCCTTATTTCCATTGTAGACATAGTGGGTTTCAATATACAAGCACCTAAAAGTAGTCAGGATCTCAAGAGAAATGTAATACAATTTCTCTCATTCAATAATGATTTGGGACTTTTACTAAAAGAGAGTTTAAGTTGAGGCAAGGAAAGGTGCTGAGCAATCTGAGGAGAAGTAAGCACATAGATTTACCATTCTTGCTGTGTCATGTATGTATGTCAAGGTTCTGTTTCATTACCTTTTAAAAATTTATTCCTACTCCTCTTTGTCGGCAAGTGTTTTCCAAAAGAGGTTTGATGAAATATGAAGCATGTTCATTAACAGCAGTTTTCCTTGGTGATGTCAGTAAATTCCATGGAAGTGGATTATTTATTTTTATAACTTTTATACCTTTCCTGAACTCTTAACAAAACCCACAATCCCTCCCTCAGGTTCTGAGCAACTGCTGAGATGTAAGCTTGGAAATAAAACTTGATTGAAATGCACAGCAGAGCTTTATGAGCAGGATGGAAATTTTAGATTCAACCTCATTAAATTGCTTGGGGAAAAGAAAGAAGTAGCAGTGTTGGGGTTTTTCAATTATAAGAACGTGTTTGTTTCCATACCTATTTCTGTGACTGTGAGAGTCAATCACCTGCAGAAAACTGAGGAATAGCAAGGGATGTGTCTGCAAGGCACCTAAGTGGGCCTACTGTCTATTTTACAATCACAACCACTGATGGTGAAGGATATGATAGGAACTATTTTTCCACCCAATAACACAAATCCTGCTGAGTATCCTGAAACTCATTGAAGCAAACAGCTGACTTGACCATAAAACTCTTACGGAAATGATATGGTTTATGATTTATGAAAATTAATAAGGCAAATATTATATTAATAAAAATACTAATAGCTATTAATGGGAAAGCTGCCAAATTCAATAGGTTCAGTGTATGGCTTGAATTTACAGTGGGAATGTATAGTATTTAGGCAATATTTAACAGTTTAAACAATTTAAAGCAAACCGGACAAATAACTGGAAGAGAGAATCCCTGGCACAATATGGTGTTCAGCCATAGGGGGAGACTCCACACGAACCTTTAACCAAAGGAGGCAACAAACTAACTACTTACAAAAGAGTTCCACCCAAGTAGGAAGGGGGTGCTGCTGTATGCTAGCCAGTAAGGTTTTTGGTCTGGCTTCAGCACAACAGTGGATGGCTTTTGAAGCTTCTTCCCAGGACCTGCAGACTGTCCTGGGTTTTGCAAAGCAAGCAGTTATACTGGTAGCAGCTTATCACACTGCAAGGGGACTCCCAGGGTCTTAGCTCACTCAGGATTTGTCCCTTTGCCTGGCAAGACACCTCTGTCTGTTCTAGGGCTTTTACAATGCTTACTGCAAAGGGCGCTTTTGTCTTTCTGGGTAAACTGAGGCACAGCATGGATTCCAAATTGCAAGACAAGCAAGGCTTGGTTTCTAAGGCTCATGGCTTCTCTCCCAGAACTTGGACAGGGCAAGGCGAGGCAAGGCAAGGCAAATACGATCTGGCCTGTATTTAACGCTTGCCCAAGATTCAATTTGGGCCAATACAGCAATTGAAACCAGCAAACAGTTGACCAATGAAATTGGATTTTGCCAGGCTGTGACCATAAAGGACAAAGACATAGGCCTTGTCCAGGAGAAGCATAGCCAACGCACATGCTCTATAACCATAAAGGGAGAACATGTGCCTTTGTTTACCAGACTTGGTGCCTATTCTTTTGTCCCTTTTCCCACATTTCCCTGGACTCCTGCAGGAGGGAGGCTGGAGAAGGAGACCATGTCTAGACATACCAGGACCTGTCTGGGATTGTGTTGGGCCCGTTTGGCCCTACCACCACAGGAAACTTGTAATTAGTTGCATCTTTCCTATTCCTACCTACCTGCTTCCCAGCTTAGAGATCAGTGTTTCACTGAACAATCCTTAAAGAGAAAAAATGTGCTGTTCATTTTGGTGAGAGTTTGGACTTGGACTATTATTTTCTATCATTACAGGCTTTTTACTAGTTACACTGGATTTTTTAAACCCCATCACAAGAACATCAACTTCAGCTGGCAAACGTGTGGTCTGAGCTCAAGAGGAAAGAAGAAAGGTGTCCTTTGTCCTTGGGCTGATTATGCACTGGACCCATCCTTGAGAAATCTTCAGGCTTTTCTGGATTATCCCAGCAGTCAGAGAGCACAATAGAGCAAGCAGACACCAGCAAGACTCAGCAGGTTTTTGGCTGTTCTGCCAGTAACAAGTCCAAGGTGGTCTGTGAGCTACGCTAGCAACTTCAGAGATAGTTTTCCTTACAGGCTCATCTTTGCTGGCATTGTGACTACAGTCTGCAACTGAGGTCTCCATGGCACAGCCATGCTCAACCCATGTGCCAGGGCTAGAAATATTTGCTAAGTCTTTAAAGACAGATTTAAGGGTTAGAAAATTACCTCTGAGCCTGAGGGGCCTTGAGAAAGATATTAATGAAAAATATACTCTTTTCTGAGCTTTCATCCTCTCAGCAGTTTTCAGTGGCTACTACAGGAGACTGATGCACTTGGAACCTTCCAGGATCACAACCTAAATTAATTAAGCTATTGTTGCCTTTCTTTTGTCTAGCACATAAAGACCTGTCGACACCTATGGTCCTACAGAAGATGGCATATATCTGCTTCCTGACCCCTTTGCCTTTCTCTCACAGATGGATGGTAACATCATGGTCTCCTTGTACACAGAGCTGTGGTGGAGGCATCCAGATACGGCGGGTGACATGTCAGCACCTGACAGCAAAAGGCAGCTCTGTGCAAATGTCAAATGAGGCTTGTGTGCAGGTGTCTAAGCGTCCTGTGGACACACAGAACTGTAACAAGCAGCCCTGTGTTGAATGGGTGGCCTCCTCCTGGGGCCAGGTAAGGAACAAACCAGGAGTCCAAGGACTGCCACAATGTGGGCTAGGAAAAAAAAATTGACAGAACATGAAAAGAATGATTTTTCACCCTTGTATCTTTAGATTATGGTCTGCTGATTTTTGAGAAGGCAAATAATTTGTTCAACACTTTCAACTCCTTATTTGATGTACTGCATGCTTGGATTGCTGTCGCTCCCTGCGAAACCTAGAAATTCTGCTTGTGAGCAGGACTTTTAATGCAGACCTCTGTATTGTCCTCAGTGAAAGGTCTGAAGCTCCTTTCTGCAGTGTCACATGACACTTCTGGGAAAAAGCCTTGTTTTCATTCCTTTTTGGTTTTGGCTGCAGCAGTCAGAACTGATGATTGTGATAAGTTTTGGAGCAGGGGATTTGTACAATAACCCAGTTTTACAAGTTTGATGATCTTGCCTGAGAACACCAAAAAGTGTCCACAGGCAAGAGGACTTTCCTTGATTTGCTTCATGATGAAAAACAGAATGGAGAGCTAAAAGCAGTTTCAGACCACTTCATGGTGCATTGGAAATGTTCAAATTCTGTCCTTGCATCTTCATACAATGACCAAACATTAAAAAGCTTAACCCCACAAATACTGAATGTTGCAAGTATTTAGAGAAAAAGCATCTTACTGTGGCAATCTGCAGAAGAGTTTCCTCACTGCCTCTTTGTGAGCTATCAGATTTCCTGAAAAGATACTTGTCTTTATGTAGCCAGTTATAACCTGGGACCAGTCCTTAATATGGGTCGTCTTCTCTTTTCTCTCCTCTCCAGCTTGAAGGTTGACGATTCCACTACAGTCCAGATTTAGGGGTAGAAACTCACAGATCTTAGCTCAAAGATCTCCAGAGTGATCATTCACACAGCATTTCAGAAGCTAATTTTGCTAGAGGTTAAAGCCAGATACTAATAATACTTTAACATCACCTTTGGTGAAATAAATATTTTCAAAGGGAAAAAGGAAAAACAACTTGAAAAAAACATAGTCATACATCTAATTGAAATTATGAATCAGGTAAAGATATGGAAGCAATGCTTCTTACCAATCCTAAGAAAATAATTACCCAAAGTAATAACTACCAGTATTCACATTGTACTGCATCATGTGTTTTTCACAATGTTAGTATTTACCTACTAGAACTTGTTCACCACTTCAAAAGAACCCCATTTAACTCTTGCCTCTGTATTGCAGGAACTTCTCTCATGAAAAGTGATTGACTTATTTTATTATATTTATGAGAAAGGCTTGAAATTATTCTTTTATATGAAAGAAGCAAATTTTCATTCCCTGTGGAATTCAAGTCCCACATGACTGTTACCTAATCACAGTTAAGAATGTATCTCAGGCTCAGTGGCTCAATGACTTTCTTGATAGCATCATGAGGTATCAGATCTCTACTGCCCAGACACAGTGACTAACTTCTCTAGATCAGAGAAAATTAACAGATTACCTACATTACTTTCATCTCTAGAACGAATTTATTTCCTTCCTTTAGTGTTACTGCCATTTTGATTTCAGCTACATCAACCCAGGGCTTTAAAATCAGTGACTCAGGCTTGCTGATGATGAGGACTACTAGCCCCTGCATATACCACATACTCCCACAAATGGCATTTCCATCCGCCTTGCTCAAAGGAGGGATTGTCTGGGAGCAACCAGAAACCTGGCAGTCCCCGTTTCTCTCTCACAGAAGCAGGAAGTGAATATTATGTGAGGAATATTATTTCACACATAGTAGTGTGAAACAGAGCTGCTACTAATGGGGCAGCAGAAGCTTCAGTCCATAGCCCTTCCATTGCAAAAATTCCTCCCTCACACTAAGTTCCTATTCTTCAACTCTCAGTCTGTTACTGACTATAATTTCCAGATACTTAGGAAAACAAACTGTTCCCTAAGAGTGGATATAATTTTAAAACAACACGAACATAGGCCTCACACCTATAGCTACTTATGATTTAATCAAAGTAGGGGATTAGAAGAACTAAAAAGTATAAGCTCAAGTACGATAGGATAACCTCAGTATTGGAGCAGGTTTGAAGATATATTGTGTTCATCATGCTTGCTGCTTTTTTTATTGTCCTTTAATGTTTTTAAATAATTAAATAGAGTGGAATATGTTCTTGTTTCAATACATTCTTGGTTATTAACCATTTGTCCTTAATTTTTTGTCAGTATAAGCTACAAAATGCAGTGAAAGGAATGTACTGAAATTTAATGTATGATTCATAGGCTTTTGGCTAATGACATGAGAGGATTTTATTTACCCTAGCAGATGTATTTAAGATCTAATTATAGAAGAGGAGGAGAGGTAATGAATCTACAAAGCAAATACAGTAATGCAGTTTTAATGCTGCTGCAGGAGAATAAGAGAGCAGAAGATGACAGCGCACTCACCCCTCAAAGCCTGCAGAGCTCAAAATCTCAACAGTACCTTCACAGCAGTATACACTTTATTTCACTGACAGTCTTATAAAAGGGAACATGACCTGCCTTTTAGCTCACTTAAGTGGCTTTTCTGTTTTCACAGTGTAACGGGCCTTGCATTGGACCACGACTGGCTGTACAGCACAGACGCATATTTTGCCAGACCAAAGATGGGGCTTTTGTGTCACCTGATCAATGCAGTGCCTTACCAAGGTAGGACAGGAATCTCTTACATCTGAAACCACTAGCCTTTGCAGAGATGTTGTAAGGACAACTTTTCAGTTTCCCCTGTGTAACAGAGAGCTTATGCTGCAAGCCATACAGTAACAGTGTAAATCTCACCAGGTTTATGACCAGGCTTCACTATGAGCCTCACAAAAAAACTCACCAGTTTGCAAAATTCTCCCAGGCATGCCAAATTCTGACTGAAAGCCTGTGTTGTGTTTCCTTAAGCTGACACAAGGTCTAACTGGTGAGGGGGGGAAAAGAGCTGCACAGATTGTTTCCCTGCAGGTAAACTACTGTAAACCTTCTAAAGACATGTTTACAAGAGACTTAGGTATGCAAATCATGTCTGATCATGACTGAAAATTAAAAGAATTAGCTCTTTGGCTCCCACTCATGTTTTCCTCATCTGTGACAAATAGGTGGGTACTAAGTGTGCCTATGCCTCTTCTGTGAGACTGTAGTGAAAAGAAAAGGAAGATGTCAGAGAATCATTTTTTTCCAACTATCTGCCACTAAAGCTGTTAAAAAAATCTGCAAAGCGCTGTTGGGTCTTACTGGTCACTGCTTCAGTCACTGTATCTTTTCAGTGGACCTCTAGTTTGACCCTTCATGGAAAGGACAGTTCAGCCAAATCCTCAAATCATTCAAATGGTCATTTAGCTCCAGTAGTAATATACCAGTGTACATCCACTGACAACCTGGTCCTTGAATGCAGCTACAAACTGCTTTTCAGTACACTGGACTTACAGCTAATTGTACCCACTGAAGATCTGCCCCATACACTGCTCTGAGTGAATTATGCTTGCAATATATAAGTCTTACTGACCTAAGAACTTGTGTGAGTGCAGACACCCAGAGTGGCATGCACTTTCTCCCTGGACAGTGCAATGAGGCATCACATCTCCTTCCTTCCCTCCTGCCCACAGGCCATTGAGCACCCAGAACTGCTGGACTGAGATCTGTGATGTGCACTGGAGGGTCAGTCTGTGGACTGTTTGCACAGCTACATGTGGAAAATACGGCTTCCAGTCCCGGTATGTGGACTGTGTGCACGTTCACACTAACAAGCCTGTGCTGGAGCGTCACTGCTCCTGGAGGCCACGGCCGGTGAACTGGCAGCGCTGCAACATCACGCCTTGTGAAAACGGTACTTTTCTGAGTGGGACAGAGGAGGGGTAGGAAAGAAGGCAGAGTCATCTCTCAGAAATGCAGCACTAGACCTGACCCTTGGACATCCTGGGGAATCTCCCCTGTAAAACCCTATGCCATAGCAGGAAATAATGCCCTTTGTAGTTTGTTGGCAATGACACTAACATCGGGATTCCCTTGCAGTCTTAATTTTCTGTTAATGGTACAGACAGAAAAAGAAACAGAAATCTCAGACTGATGGCTTCAGTTAAAATACAAGTGGGTAGGCTGATGATGAGAATTGTCACATCTAGACAATGGTGGAGTTTTTTGCCATAGACATTACTAGAGACAGCTGCACAACTGCCCTGTCATGATTCCCCTTTCCAGCCTTAGCATGGGACGTGGGATTCTTTCAGTCAACAAATGCCTTGCAGGGATGCTGAACAGTTTTTCAATCTGGAGCTGAAAATCTGAAGGCCATGGGCCTCAAAAGCTATTCAAGAATATCAGGACCTAAGTTCTCAGAGAGTTCAAAAAATGTCTTTAACATCACCTGAGCTGTGTTGTGAAAAACACAACACCCAGTCAGCTGGGGTGACACTCCCACACACCACACTGCCTCCCTAAATTGCTGGTAGACAACAAACTGGCAGTGTTGGAGTAGCTTCAGAAGCTTTCTCTCCAGGCTCTGAAAATAAAGGCTGCCCACCATGTTCTCCTTTAAGCCTTTAGTGCTCACAGTCTCCATTCAGTCCTTGCAGCAACTCAAGCTTATGCTCATAGTGAGATACAAAGCTGTCTTGGTCCCCATCTCGGCCATCCCAGGAAATGTTCTTAGGTAAAAAACCCTTTCATTGCCTCATCACCATTTCTCCTTTTTGTTTCCCCTTCTGTAGTGGAGTGCAGAGACACTACAAGGTATTGTGAGAAAGTGAAGCAGCTCAAGCTCTGCCAGCTCACTCAGTTTAAGTCACGCTGCTGTGGGACTTGTGGAAAAGCTTGAAGACAAAAGCAGTGAAAACAGAGCACAAGGGGATCACAGCCTTTGCTTCACTGAGGTGCAAGGACTTTTACAGAAAATATAAATGGAATGGAGTTGAATTTTTTAAATTTTATTTATTTATTTCCCTTTTTTAAAAGAAAGAAAAGAAAAACCAAAAAAGAAAACTTTTTACTAAAATTATTATTGTATAATTGTCACTTGACAAATTTTCCCTTCTGTGAATCTGGGAGACAGAATTCAGTAAAACACCATAATGAAGGTAAACTACAAAGAGTCAATGAGACCCACACCACCAGCAAGGGGCCTGAGAGGAGTGGATCTGCCCCATAATACCCACATTCACATGCCCAGGGTTATACCAACAAACAGATGGGGAAGCAGATCAAAGTGAACATCTAGCATCATGTTGGACCACCACAATATGAAACAAACAGCTTGACAGGTCATGGGGTCCAGGAGGGAAAAACCAAACCACTAAATTAAACATGCTGCTATGCAGTATACAGGTAGTATCTTAGACTACTTTGAGAATATGATTTTTACTTTATAAACCTTTGTTATATCCAAGATTGGATTCCTTTTTTTCTTTCTAAACTTCTCTCTCCTTCTCACACCAGACCTTCAAATCATTTCAGTGGGAGAGCCTTCTGACCTTTGAGGGTCTGGTGTCTGGGAAAGTTCAACAACGATGTGTAATGTCAGCTAGTCTAAAACACACCTGAAAATGTTCCCAGGTTGTGCTTGTGAGGGATGCTTAAGGATAGGAGGGTAGCCCTCAGGTCATGATGTGAATCCATTATCCAGAAGAAAGACAGATTGATCTGCTATTGACAGATAGTAGTAAAAATCTGCAAATGCTGTCTTATACTGAACATACACAAGAAAGATAGAAATCGTTTGTGGTTAGAGGAGCTACTTAGTATACTGCATCCTGTTAACACTTGAAAAAGAGAGGAATACCGGTTCCAGAGTTGAGGTGCTTTCAGACCTAGAGTTCTGGAAAGGAACTTAAGGAAGTGGGTTTTCCTAACCTGCTAACATGAAACTTCTCTATCTCCTGGCAGCCAAAACTTTTGCATAAGCAATAGAAAAGAGCTGAGGACTACCACCAGTAATTTTTAACAAACTTGCTCCTCTGCAGTTTCCACAGCAAAACAGGTGCTAAAAAGCAGCATATTTTGAAGCCCATACATAACGCCCTGAAGATACAGTCTAAAAAGGGAGGCTCAAACATCACACCCACATCATGACTTTGGGTGCTGTGAGTTAGTAGTTATACAGGCAGTTAGGTGTTTCATCTGTTTAGTTCCTGGGCACTCTACTCTGTTCAGAACAGACCCTAAAATTAGAGGAAATCTGCAAAGTAGAGGATTCGAGCATCATGAGACTTCAAAGGAGAACTATCTGGATCCAAAACTTTGGTTGAATACCATGTCTAAAATAAAAGCTTAGTTGTGCCTCTCCTGTCACCCCCATGGTGCTCATGTCTTGTTGGATGTTAATGTAATACTATTAAAGTACTGCTACATTAGAGCTTCCATAACACATAGAATCTTCAACAAAACTGGGAGACCACCTTTGAGGTCAGTGCCAGGCTTGAGATACTAAAATCTCTCAAGCTGGGCTATTTCAAAATATATCTGGCAGTGAATACTTTTACTACAAATGGGTCTTCAAGAAATAGTGTTGCTAAATATGTAACTTTTTATTTAAAAAAAAAGGCTTTCTATGTATGTAAATGTATATCATTTCTGTATATTTATTAGGAATTCTTGTATAAAAAGTGCAATATTATTAATTGTACATTATTTTGTCAGATAAAACTATTTGGGGGGTTCTTTTTAAATCTCCTTAGAATTTTGTTCCTCTAAAATCAGGTGTAATAGTGTATTTCTTTTAAGAACACTTGCATTTAACTGGAGATCTACTTTACTCTGCACAGAGTGCTTTATAAACTATGACATGAGAGAGGCATGATGTTTAACTTGTGAAATGATAGCTATCCATGGGATGAAGGACAATTTCTTAATAACAATAATAACAATGACAATGTCATGGATATTTATAGTACAGGATTTAACAAAAACCAGTACAGGGAAGCATTTTCACTTGTTTAATAGTAAAACATACTACTACTGTTCAATAATCACATATTGAAAAGTAGTTGTGTAACTGTGCACAAGATAAACACAAAGGATCACATCTGAAGGGGCCACTGGGTAGTCTCTCCATGGTGTGCATTTCACATGTCTGTCCTCTGAATTTTGACTTGCCACCATTTCAGTAAGATAAGGATTGATGGATATTTTAAGAAAGGATGCTTTCCTTCTGTAGAAAGAAAACAAAACTGCAAACCTGCTATGCTTTTTAGACACCCACACTGAAGGTGAACAACACCTCACGGTGGTGAAGGTGCTATATGCCCAGAATTATGCCCCCAAATACCAGCAAAATTGTTCCAACATGTTTAGGCAAGTCCCCCCTTTCACCTTCCTTCCCAGAGAGGAAGAGAAAAGCCCAGGCGCCAATCTGTCTCCTGAAGGGGTAAACAACTACATGCACCCATCGCATGGCATGCTCATGCTCTTTCCATCTAAGGGCATAGTTCTAGCTTCACCCTTTCTATAGGTTGAAGCAGGTTGGCCAGATCCAGCCTCGAGAAATCTATAAGTATTCCCCTCTTGTTTACCAACTTGCTCTTTCGTTTTGCTTTCTCTCACTTTGGCCGAGCTACAGAAGCCTGTAACCCCTAAGCCTTCTCACTATCACATGCATACATACTAGAGGCCTCTGCAAAATGGAAAGAAGCCAGCTCCCTGAGCTGCTTGAGGAACCAGCAAATAGGAGATCCCTTCGCTGACACAGGAACCCAGCGTCCTAAGCCCAGCCGAGAGGACTGTAAGCCCTGAGGGTAAGTTTTAGCCCAGAAGGGGAGGGACTAGCCCAAACCTGGCAGTCCAACATTGCTACAGCCATAAGCTGATCAGCAGGAACGCACCCTGTGTGACCCCCACCGTTTGCGGGAGATAAGAGGAGCCACCCATTGTTGTTTCTCCACAGCCTTGTGTTGTCAGGGTAAAGTAACCCGGGATTTCCCGAGAGAGAAAGACATCCTCTCCTTTGAGTTCAAGCCAAGGACTATGTCATAACCTTAAATTGGAGCAGTCACCGAGAGCTTCGGCATTGTCAGCTCACTTTGAGCTGAGGGGGAATCACCGCTCCACTGCGCCCTTTCCCCGAAACCTGGAGACGGCCGACCCCACCCACCGGGCACCATCACCTCGATTACAAGGGCCGACCCCGAAGGACCTGGCCCTGTCACGCAGGACTACTCCCCCAGACCAGCCCTGCCGGGCTGACCCTATTCAGGGAAACTGCAGACCAGCAGAAAGTCGCTCTTCCTGTGGGAGGACAAAGAAAGCCTTTCCCCACCCGCAGAGGCAGGAGGAGAAAGTAAGCTACCGCCCAGATGGACCAGCCCTGGGACAGCAGCAGCGAGTAGCTAGCGTAACCCGCCAACTTGCCTCGCTACAAAGAAAGACACAATGTATCTTTTCACGTGTGCAACATTCAGTAACATTCATTTCAAAATACCTGGACGTAGCCATGTGATATTTCCAGATTAATTTGCCTCGTGAATATCATTATAAATATCTCTGTACATAATTACAGCTGCCAAGCATCTTGTTGAGTCACCATCTAGTGGACAAGTGGCAGAATTGCAGAACTGCACCTTTCCTTCCTTTAATTAGAAATTGATTCTGTAAATATTATAATTGGATCAAATTATATCAGTTATATAATAGATATATATCAGTATCTATTAGATATATATCCGTATCAGTTACGGAATATATTTTTACAACTGTGCATCAGAATCAATATATATAAAGGTGATTAATTGGTTATTCATAATTTTACTAATTACTAAAAATATAATTTTCATAATTCATATTTCATAATTCGTAATTAATAATCATCCTCCATCCCTAATCACCACAGTCACACATGCAGAGATGCACACACAGGGATGCAAGCAAAAGACCAGACCTAAGATTTCTGAGTAACAGAACTGAAGGCAACAGGAATCTGGACATTCATTTTGAGTAAAAGAAGTAGAGAAAGTGGTGTCAATGTAAAATGAACAGCAGGCCACCCTAGGTTCTCTGGAGGCTAATAATTCGCTTTTTTTGCATAAGGCTATAGTTACAAGTCAAGCCAAAATGCCTTCAAAACCTCTAAAGTAAGCTTCCTGTTTTGTTCTGCCTAATAATCTTCCCCAAGGAATAAAACATTCTGCAACAAACAGAAAAATGCAGTGATGAAAAGTTTCCCACAAGGACCCACTCCCACCCCTTCTTATGTGCAAGGTAAGCACAGCTAAAGTACTGCAGGCATGTACATCTGCATACATACTCTTAAACCAATAAAAGCCACAGGCAGTGGCTTCCAAAGTAATCTCTAATTGGAATTTTTTTCTTACTATCTGGATGAAGTCACATAGACTGCAATTGAAGCTTTTTTCACAAGTTACAATCCTTTTTGCACATTACCCTACCAAACCTATTTTTTTGGTGGCAAAATATCAATTCATAAATAAATTTTAATATCCTATATCAGCATAAGCTGACATCTCCATTTGTAGAAAAAGGTGAATATAAAGCTCATTCCCTCTGAGACACTAGAAGTCTTCGTAAGTTCTTAATGGCAGCTGTCAGTGAATTAGTCATCATTTCAGCTAATGAACTTATTTCATTCATTCATTCCTTCCTTCATTCACTCAGTTATCTAATTTTTAACAAAGAAGCTTTCAAAGTGTTTGAATTTCAGATTTTCTCACAGATTACCAGTATATGCAGATGGGAATCTCAGAACTACTGAGTATTAGATGAGTATTAGTATTGGGAATCATCAACTTAGTCATGTCCTTCATTCTCCAGTTTAAAGCATATATTTATCACTAGTATTAGGTACCATCACACTCAGCTTTTCTTTCCAGAAATCAAAACAGAGAAGAGGTCAAATACTTTAGGTTGCACAAAAGCCAGGGAGGGGAAAATCAGGCATACCTTTTTCTGTTGATCTTATGTGGTTTTCATACTAAAAATATATTGGTTAATCATCATTTTCACCTACATTGTTTCTCATCATCTTTACACAATATCTTCCCTTCAGTCAATCAGACTCAAATGTGAAATCAGGTCATATACACACCCATTTAATATTTATTTTAGGTAAGGATCTTGTAAGGTATTTCATAGATTCATAGATTAATAGAATAGTTTGGTTTGGTAGGAATCTTAAAGATCATCTAGTTCAAACCACCCCTGCCATGGGCAGGAACAACCTCCACTAGACAAGGTTGCTCAAGGCCTTGTCCAACCTGGCCTTGAACACCTCCAGGGAGGGGGCATCCATGACCTTCCTGGGCAACCTGTTCCAGTGCCTCACTGCCCTCACTATATAAAATTTCATCCTAATATTTAGTCTAAATCTTCTTTCCTTAAGCTTCAATCCATTCCTCCTTGTCCTATCACTACAAACCCTTGTAAAACACTTCCTGGCTTTCTTGTAAGCTCCTTTCAGGTACTGGAAGGCTTCCATAAGGTCTCTGCCAGAGCCTTCTTTTCTCCAAGTTGAGCAGACCCAACTCTCATGGCATGTCTCCATAGGGGAGGTGCTCCAGCCCTCTGGACCCACTCCAACAGTTCGATGTCCTTCATATGCTGGGTGCACCAGAACTGGACACAATACTCCAGGTGGGGTCTCACAAGAGCAGAGCAGAGGGGAAGAATCACCTCCCTCATCATCATTGCTGGTCATAATTCTTTTGAAGCAGCCCATGACACAGTTGGCCTTCTGGGCTGCAAGCACACATTGTCAGCTCATGTTGAGTTTTTCATCAGCTGAGACCCCCAAGCCCTGCTCCTTGAGACTGCTCTTGAGCCACTCCTTACGCAGCCTATATATTTGTGCTTGGGATTGCCTTGACCTGTGTGTAGAACCTTGCACCTGTCCTTTGTTGGACTTCATGAGTTTGGCTTGGGCCCACTTCTCAAGTCCCTCTTGAGAAGGGACTGTCCAAGTCCCTCTGGATAGCATCCCTTCCCTCCAGTGTGTCAAACTGGCCACACAGTTTGGTATCATCTGCAGACTTGGTGAGGGTGCGCTCAATCTCACTGTCCTTACCACTGACAAAGATGTTAAACAGCACTGATCCCAGTATCAAGCCCTGAGGGACACTCTCTGAGTGGGGCCATCGAGCCAATTCCTTATCCAGTGAGTGTTCACCCCTCAAGTCCATACTCTTCCAGTTTAGTGACCAGGAAGCCATGCAGGACAGTGTCAAACGCTTTACACAAGTCCAGGCAGATGACATCAGTTGCTCTTCCCCTTGCTGTAACTCCATCATAAAATGCCACCAGATTCATCAGGGATGATTTGTTCTTTATGAAGCCATGATGGTTACCACCAATCACCCCTTCCTCATTTTTCATATGCCATAGCAAAGCTTTCAAGAGGATCTGTTCCACGATCTTGCCAGGCACAGAGGTGAGTCTGACTGGCCTGTAGTTTCTGGGGTCTTCCTTTTTTCTCTTTTTGAAGATGAGGGGGGGTTATGTTTCCTGTTTTCCAGTCAGCAGGGCTTTCATCAGATTGCTATGACTTTTCAAATGTTAGGGACAATCATTTGACAACTTCATCTGCCAGTTCCCTCAGGACCCATGGGTGGATCCTGTTGGGCCCCATGGATACATGTACTTTCAGGTTCTTTAGATAGTCGTGAACCTGATATTCACTTACTTTTCCTTTTCTCACTTCCCACTTTTGTTTCTGGAGCTTGTGGGATTCAGCTAGAGCCCTTGCCCGTTAGGCAAAGCAGTCATTGAACACCTTAGCCTTTTCCATGTCTGTTGTGACCAGGTCTCCATTTTCCTTTTGGAGAGACCCCACATCTTCCCTAGCCCTCTTTTTGTAACAGATGTATCTGAAGGAGTTCTTCTTATTCCCCTTTATGGCCAAGCTTAATTCTATCTTCCCTAACCTGATCCCTGGATAGTTGGACAATTTCTTTGACGTCCTCCCATGTGGGCCATTCTGGCTTCCACTCCCCATAGACTTTCTTTTTGTTCCCAAGTCCAGAAGCACCTTGTTCATCCATACCATCCTCCTGGCACTCTTGCCCACCTTCTTGCTTCTTAAAATACACTGCCTCTGGGCTTGGAGGAGGTGGTCCTTGAATACTGACCAGCTTTCTTGAACCCCCTTTTGAAGGAATTGATTTAGGGACCACAACGCCAGACACTGTCTTACTGATAGAAGGAGATGCTTTAACCCTGATGGATGACAAACCCTGGGAACAGAGTGCAGCTAGAAGGAAAACACAGACAGGTCGGCTCCCTAGAGGCCACTGTGACCTAAGGGAGTTATGCAGGGACCTGATAAGAAGAACAAAACAAAACTTAGGACAGAATTATGGAATCCCTTTATCTCTTGCCTGACGTATGCTTAAGCCTTCTGAAAAATACATGCGTTCGTGTGATACTTTCTCTCTGTAGCCAATCATGAATTTACAACTGTAGTATGGACATACCAATGACCAATTACAAGCTGCCTTCTGATATTATGTTAACCTATATAAAGAAAAAGCTTTGTACAATAAATCGACACTTGGCTGGCATCAGGCCTCGTCCTGTCTCTCCATCGCAGCACCCCTTCCCTGCAAGGCTTTATCCCGTGACACTTTGATAAGCTGATCCCCAAAGAGGATGAAGTCTGCTCTCTTGAAATCTAGTGTAGCTCTTCAATAGCTCTTCAATAATGATTTCAATCATGTGCAAACCAACATATCATTTATCCAGAATAATAAGGGGCAAAAACATAATAAGGGGTCCTCACATCTTCTCTAAAGACTGAAATACTTAATTCTATCCTCCCCTGCCTTTTCACTGAGATACAATACTTAATCCCATTATCGACTTCACAGGTGAATGTAAGGACACAACAATATATTTTATTCTCTATCTGTCCCTCTGAGAAATATGTATGGTCCTCAGCCTCATCTTTCCTTCGCTGATCACTGGATGAAGACTAAGAGTAGAAAGGCCATGATATACAGACTCGAGTCCTTCTTTATTGACAGAATTGCTGTGAAACCTGAACAGCCTCTATTGAGCTATCCAACGCATTTCGGGTGGATGCAGCAGCAAGGCTGAGCATATGTAAGTTCCATTGCACTAGAGAAGTGTCACACTAGTGTCCGCCTAGAAGAGGTTTTTAAATCAGAAAGAGAAATGGACAAAACAGAGCACAAAGTAGCTCATGAAGTGTATTGAAAACAGGATCATCAACAGTGGCTCCTCATTGATCTGAGTTTGTACATCACCTCAGCTCATGCACCTATAAAGGCTTTACAAAGGGAGAAAGAAGGTTAGCACACCAAAAATGGCTTCTGAGCAACAAAAAACCCACAATCAATATAAAAACACAAAGTAAGATTAAACAAAACCAGCACTATTGCTAGAGACACTTAGAGCAAAGCATATAACCCATCATTGACATGAAAAGTAGATGACAACACAAAATAATATGTGAAAGTTGAAATCTTTGCCAGTATCACAGCTGTAACTACAGTCAGATGCAATTACTTCTGATGAGAATCTTGCCAGGACTTTTTGCCTTGCTTTTAATTCAGGAAGCCCACTAGATGTTCCTTGTTCTTCATAAATACTAGCTTTACACTGATGCCTCCCTTCGGCACTGTGATTGATAGGTACACATGCTGAGAGACCTGCACGTGCTTACTTGAAGATTATGTGGAAGTGTCCTTCATGCCTCTCTCTGAGTCTGTATCACTCTGTACTATCTGCATTCATACTGCCTCAGGCTTCTCTGAATTGCATGCTGATTAAACATGCGTTACGACCCAGTCCTCCCCTTACCAACCCTGGTCAGCAGAGTGTGTAGGGGGATAGTCGTGCTATGGTTCAAAGAACTCCTTTGGAGTAAATGAAGCTGAAACAACGCTGAAGGGCTAATGACCTGGGTTTATTAGATTGAAACCAGAGAAGAGGGAAAAGGGGAGGGAAAAGCAGTGGGAAAAATGCATATGAAGGAGAAGGAATATCACCATTTGCCTGGCTTGAACATTGTGGCATTGTCACAGGGACAGTTGCAAGTTTCTTAGCAGCAGTGGAAGAGTAGAGCCACGCCATGTGGCTTGTCTTCAGGCTGCAGGCAGCAGTCGGGGGGAGAGCCGAGCGGAGCAGCTGGGCAGTGGTACAGACTACCTGCCGCAGAACCCTCTAGCTATGCAGGCAGCATCAGGAAGGCAGGGCCGTGCACATGGCTTGTCTCCAGGCCACTTGCCGAAGAGCAGGGCCGAGCAGAGTGACAGGGATGTAGCCACCGCAGCTACCCCTTGCCGAGGCCCTGATCTTTCTCTGGCCCCCTGCTTCCCCTGAAGTCTGCCTGGACTTTTCCTCACAGCCCATGGGGCAGGGATAGGCCAAGGGCACCACCCCCAGATCTAAGCACCATGTGAACCCCGCCCCTTCAATGGTGCTGTTTGTGCCAGTGGGAAAAGCTCAGAGTCTCAAAACATGAAGCGTGGCAGGTAGGAAGGAATAGTGCAGGCAGGGGATCAATCCTCCTAACACTCATACTCGGGGTTAGAATTCGCAAGATTATATAGACAGGTCATACGTATATGTATTACATTCCCAAGGAAAGGTGGGATCATGCAAAGGATTTCCCCAAAATTATTTACATAGTGCCCACATGCTCTGTGTGGTGTGGTAGTGGTCTTCAGACATTCTCTAGTGGTCTGTTGATGACGGCCCAAAATCTTCTTCACTGGTGAACTTTCAAACTCTTGAGAATTCAGCTGAGCTATGCATTTCAAACGGTCAGGACCAAGGACCAGTTTCCATGATTTTCAGGCAGGTTGTGAATTCCTTAATCTGCAAAGACATTGTTTCTTATTTTCAGGGTCACCCTGTTTTTGTGGTTTGATTCCCTTTTCCCTTTCCCTCCTTGTAAGTGCAGTTACCTGCACAAAAGATCTTAGAAGTTAAGCTATGTTGCATGCCAATAAATGAGGCCACTATTCAGCCATTAATTTATCTATCAAACTGTCCAGCCATCAATTCATCTATCAGCTCTGATAATTGCTTTAATTGCTACACAGTTCAAGGAAAGACTCCATCCTACTAAGTTGGTTGGACACTTCCCTTCAAAATAACCACTTCTGTCAGGAAAAGAAGTAGGTTTTGAGGAAGATGAGTGCCAGATTTCTAAAGGCCAGATTCCTCTGCACATTGTATCAGTGAAATTACTGCAGCATCATCACTCACATAACCAAAACAGTCCTCATACTACAGAATTTTTATCTGTCACCAGAGTTATCATACTTGTCTCAGAGAATATCTCCATGCTTGCCCAGATGCACGGATTTCCTGGATATCGCCTGAAAGATCAGATATTTTGCTAAGTCCCTGAGGCTATAGGAGGGCTGGCAGCATGGCAGACAAGAATTCTCCAGTTGAGGCCCCACCTGAACAGAGCCCAGGAAGGAGACTCCTTTCTGCGGGGGAAGCAAGTGCTCTGCCACCAAAGAGGAGTTGGGAGGCTCTTCGGCTGACTTGAGTGAAGGATAGGGTTTATGAAACTCTGGTAACTAGAGCTTTTAAATCAAAGCAACGAACACAGTGCTGTTTGTTCAGGTTGCAGTTCTCTATCCCATGTACTAACACACTTTTTATCACATAGGAAAGGGAAAAACAAGAGTGTTACCTAAGCTTTATATTTGTGTATATATAAACAAAATATGCAGGTGTATGTGGCTAAAATGAAAGGAGAAACCAGAGGGTTTACTCTGGTTACATATAAATATTGTTTGTTTAAGAAATAGAAAGATATGAGCAATTGCATAGTAAGTATATAGTTATTCATATTATCCATTTTATTACCAAAAAAGAAAAATCTCACTGTTAACCCACTGCATACAAATCATGACAAATCACATCCAGCTGTGCAGGGACAATCCCACAGGTACTTTTCTTTTCTTAGCAGAGATCAGGGGCCTGCATGCTCAGTAAAGAAGCACCCTCAAGACTGTATGATGGCATTTGGCCACACAAGCCCCCTCACCTGCCTGGTGACAGCTTGCAGCAGCAAGCACAGAACTAGCAAGCTAGTGGAAACAGGTAATATATAGCCTAAATATCATTGCCTCTTTAAGAGCTACTTTATTTCTTCCCTGCTGATCATAGCCTAAAATTTCTCTGGGACAGACGTGCAGCTAGATGAAGAAACAAAAATCAGGATTCCTCAAAACAGTATTTCCCCATGTGGTGAAAGCACCCTGTGCTCAGAATTATGCCCCAAAACACCAGCAAACTTGTCCCAATATGTTTTGGGCAAGCCCCCCCCTTTCACCCTCCTTCCTGGAGAAGGGGACAAAGGCCCAGGCACCAACCTGTCTCCTTAAGGGGTAAACAACTACATGCACCCATCGCATGGCATACTCGTGCTCTTTCCAGCCAGCTAGAATTATGATTCTAGCTTCACCCTTTCTATAGGCTGAAGCAGGTTGTTGAAAAGTGTGCCCACTGGCCAGATCCATCCTCGAGAAATCTATAAGTATTACCCCTCTTGTTTAGCAATTTGCTCTCTCCTTTTGCTTTCTCTCACTTTGGTCGAGATACGTAAGCTCACAGTGCCTGTAAGTCTTCTCACTCCCACATGCAAGCATACTAGAGGCCTCTGCAACACGGAAAGAAGCCAGCTCCCTGAGCTGCTCGAGGAACCAGCAAAGGAGATCCCTTCACTGAAGCTACGAAAGCCAGCATCGTAAGCCCAGTCACGTCTTCAAGAGGACTGGAACCCTGAGGGTAAGCTTTAGCCTAGAAGGGGAGGGACTAGCCCAAGCCTGGTGATCCAACACATCTGCTGCAGCCATAAGCAGCTGACCAAGCAGCAACACGCCTTGCATGACCCCCGCTGTTCGCGAGAGATAAGCGGAGCTACCATTACCGCTCTGCCACCCAGTGCCATCAGGGTAATGTAACCTGAGATTTCCTGAGAGAGAGAAAGACATCCTCTCCTTTGAGATCCAGCCAAGACTGCATTGTCACCTTAATGGGAAGCAGTCACCGAGAGATTCGTCACTGTCAGCTCCACTTCGAGCCAAGCAAGGGGGAATCGCTGCATAACCATACCCCTTCCCAGAAGCCCGTCTCCGGGATTGGAGACAGCCAACCCCATCTACCGGGAACTGTCACCCCGACCACGAGGGCTGAACTTGGAGGACCCAGCCCCACTGCACAGGACCATTCCTCCGGACCAGCCCTGCCAGGTCGATTCTGTTCAGGGAGCCGCACTGATCCTGCCAGCCCCCAGTCGCTGCAGTCACACCATGGGACCACCCTGCCAAGAGAAGCCACCGATTGGCAGAAAGTTGCCCCTCCTGTGACCATGGAAGGAGAAAGAAAGCCTCACCCCTCTCGCAGAGGCAGGAGGAGAAAGTCACCGTCCAGACAAAAGCCCCTCTGTGACCCGCCAGCAACTCAGCCGCAGCCTCAGCCCCAGGAGCCTTCCCCCACCTGGATGGACCAGCCCCCGGCGAACAGACAGCGAGAAGCCAGGATAACACAGCAACTTGCCTCGCTACAAAGAAAGACACAGTGTATCTTTTCACTATAGTGAGTGTGCAACACTCACTAACATTCATTTCAAAGTGCCCATGCCTAGCTGCGTGATATTCCAGCTTGAACTGCCTCTTGATAACATTGTAAATATCTCTGTACATAGTTACAACGACCAAGCATCTTGTCATGCCGCCATCTAGTGGACAAGCAGCAGAACTGCACCCTTTGTTCCCTTAATTAGGAATTAATTCTATAAATATTCTAATTAGGTCAAATTGTATATACTAAACCAGTTATGGGCTATATTTTCACAACCATGCATTAGAATCAATATATAAGGTGCTTAATTGGTTATTAATAATGTTAATAATTAATAAACAATTTTCATAACTCAAATTTCATAATTCATAGATTAATAACCATCCTTATTCACAAAACCCCACAAAAGCAGAAGAGAGGCATAAATCACCAAACTACTGCCTCCAACATGGGAATGAGGCAGAGAGAGGCACTAGTATAGTATGGGGAAAAGGGATTTGTAATAGGATCAGTCAAAAACACATTCTGCACATTCTGAACCCAAACCACAGTTGTCTGCCCAAATGCCTCTTTCCAAGTGAGATGACATGGCTCCCTCAGGGAGATTCTATCAATACCCCAAGAAAGTCCTTTTTTCGGTCTTGCAAAGAAAATATTTGCTTTTTCGTACATGAAGTTCAGCCTGTCTTTGGAGCACCATGCCCAGGATCAATACTGCTTTCCTCTGTGATATGAACACCCTCAGTCCTTTGTAACTCCAAAACACTTATGGTGCTGAATTCGCTTTCTCTAGCAATCTACAGCATTAGGTGAAACTCCTTGTTAGAGTTTGTAGTGGTAAAGTTTTCACAAATTTGCTACCTGTTCATATTTCTAGACCATAAGTATATAACTTAGGTTTTTTGGCATCTCGCCACATGTCCAACTGCAAACCTTCTCCAGATGGAATAACTGTCTCCTGCAGAGTTAAAGCATGAGGTTTCCAGTCCTTGCAAGCACAGATGATTGAAAGGTTGACATCATGCAGGTCAAAACTGAACTAATTACTTATCTACCCCATTATTCCAGATAACTTCATTTCTATAGGGGTTATTTTATTTAGTTTGCTGCTCAGGACGGTGGGGGTTTTTTTGCTTTGGCATTTCCACAGGCAGGAGCTGCAGTCCTGACTGCCTGCTGGCTGAGCAGATGTTCAGGAGCTTCTTGGAAGCCACTGCCCTTCTACAATGCAGCTTGGATGTCTTTCCTTAATTCAGGTTTTGTACTTAAGTCTTCCCCAGCAGGTTGTGTTTTGCCCTGGAGATCAGTAATGCTAGAGAGTTCTATTCCATGTTTCCAGGGATGCAAGAAGAAGCTGCTCCTCCAAAAAGGCTCTGCAGTGTACATACAGGGGGCTGTTCCTGTGCACAGCTGATGTCTGTTTGCAGTAATTATAGTAACTGATACCAGTGTAGTAACCTGCTCTGGCAGTGACAGTTTTCATCTACTATTGCTCAGCACAATTCTTCCAGTTCTTCTTTGCATGCTTCTTGGCACAACTTCTCTGGATACCTTTCTCAACCTGACAAGAGTCAGTGACAACAGTGACAACAGTCCTTGCTTTCATCCCTACATTTTGGCTTTTGAAATACTATTTAATAGTAGCCTTTGTACTTAGGACAATATTTAGGTACTCATGCCAATATCCATTCTTCAAAAGTACCAATGAATGAAGAAGGAGGTTGATTACAGCTGACTCACCTCTTTCCATCCATTTGTTCACTGAATGAAGAGTCCAGTGCTGCATCAGGACTGCAAGTTCCATGAACTCCCCAAGGCTGCTCCTGGCATGAGAAGCTGGGCCAAGGGTAGGTAGACTATTTTTTTCACCGATTATTGTTCCACAAAAGAGATAAGATAACTACAGAGCAACACCAAATTGGGAGGCACTGAACAAATTAATTGGGAAGAGAGGAACTTTCACAGCATTTCCAGCCACGCCAAGTCTGTGCTACCTAAACCATAGGTTTCTTTCTGCACTCACCTCCTGCACCTAAGCTGGTAATTGTGCAAATGTGTGATGGGCTGGTAAAGAGAAATTAATTAAGTGGGTCTTAACCTTATTAACCTTACAAACACTGACTTGTCTTCAGCCAGGTCAGTATCCTAATCTAGCCCCACATATGCAGTCAGGCACCACTACTGTTGTAACCAGAAGGAGAGAAAATGGGAAACATGGAGCTGCAGGTGGAGAGAAAGATGAGACTGCAGCAGCTCAAGACTTAATCAGCTTTAACTTCTGCGGAACAACACAGGTAGATATTCAAGTGAATTAATGTTGTTCCTTAGTGTTATTACATAGTGTTTTTTCAGTAAGTATTTTATACATTTAGGTACAAGTCAGGGAAAAAAAACAGTCGTGTTATTAAACTACAGGTTGATGCTGCTGTGAGCTGGTCCACTGTTTGCAGAAAGAGGACTCTTGATCTTAGTGTTCAAAATCCAGCAATTACTACTGCTAAACAGCATATTGTATTCTATTAATTTTGATAAGAACAACTTCCACCCAGGGCGGGGCAGGGGAGAAGGCTCAAATTTATAATAAAGATAGATTTACATACTAGGCTCTCCTAGCTCTGTATTCACTGCCAGTCTCACATCAAAGCTTTGAAAGACCAGTCCAGGGAGCTTTCCTACATAAAAGATTCTTCTCTGCAATCACAAGCCCCAGCTGTTTCTTTAATATAAGCCATTTAAAAATTGGTAGAATTACATGCTGATAAATAAAATCAGAAAAATAAGTGAATAAAAAGAGATGGTGAAGAATAAACATTTTCCTATAAAAACATGGAAGTTCAAGAAGGCTGGTAAGATAACAGGAGAATAAAAAAGTGTCAAATGTATAGTGGGTCAATACCTGACTACAGGTGAGGGAATATTTTAGATTCCTGAATTTCTGAAGGCTTGGTGGAGCCACCAATGACTACATAATTTCACCCTTCTGTATAGTGTAGAGAGTTGCCTAGTTGTTCCAGGTGCAAGCATGTGATTTTACACTGAATTAGAGCACATTTAGAAAAGGCCTCTAGCACTGATTTAAGAACATATAGTGATGCCTCTAGGGTGATTATTCCAATGGCTTCCCACCCTCAGGGATAAGCATTCCCGTTTTCAGATGGAATGTATTTGGCTTTAGCTTACAAGCACTTATGGAAGACTTCTATTGCAACAGATTTCAAAGATTTTCCAAAAGTTTTAACACATTTATAAAGAAAATTGTCTTACTCTTTAAATGCAGCCGTTTTGATGGTGGGACACAAGGCTTTCCTCCACCACACAACAGCTGTACCTAACACTTCAGCTAAATACTCAGGAAATAGCCAGAGCTGCCAGGAGTAAGGGAAAGGATTCAGGAAAGTAGAATGTGCTTAAGAAGACAGTACATTTCATAGTGCTAATGTAACACATATAAGCATACAGGAAAGCACTTTGGACACAGAAATTAATAGTTCCAGCCAGGGGATTAATGTTGGCCTCACCCAAAATATAATACAGCTCCAGCCCCTGGCTTACATCACAATTTCAGCCCTTTGCTATTTCTGGTATCCTCACTGCATCATGCAGCAAAGAGGTTTTACTGAAAAGCTTCTCTTCTAAGTTGTCAGCCTAGGGTGGTACCTTTGGAATGACAGCCTCATATCTGATAGCCTAGCTCTGAGCAGCCCAGTGACACAATTAATGAAGGCACAATCTTCAATATTATTTATCCAGTAATTGTGCCTTTTGTACACATCTTTGATGGGAGTTACTGATAAGGCAAAATCTCAAACTTGGCTATTGTGGTGATTAGGAATGGAAGATGATGGTGATTAATTTATGAATTATGAAATATGAAATATGAAAATGTTGTTTATTAATTATTAAAATTATTAATGACCTATTAATCACCTTTTTATATATATATTGATTCTAATGTGTGGTTGTAAAAATATATTCCATAACTGGTTTAGTATTTACAATTTGATCCAATTTTTACACTATTTACAGAATTAGTTTCTAATTACTGGAATGAAGGGTGCAGTTCCACTGCTTGTCCACTAGATGGCGACTGGACAAGACACTTGGCGGCTGTAACTATGTACAGAGATATTTATAATGTTATCATGAGGCAAATCAATCTGGAATATCACGCAGCTAGGCGCGGGCACTTTGAATAGAATGTTACTGAATGTTGCACACATGAACAGATACACTGTGTCTTTCTTTCTAGCGAGGCAAGTTGCTGAGTTACACTGGCTGCTCGCTGTTGCCAGCTGTCGCAGTCTGTTGGCCTGGGGCTGGTCCATCTGGGTGGTGACTTTCTTTCTCCTCCTACCTCCGTGGGTGGGGTAAGGCTTTCTTTCTCTTCCTGTGCGAGGGGCGACTTTCCGCTGATTGGCGGTTTCCCTGAACAGGGTCGGCCTGGCAGGGCCGGTCTGGGGGACTGGTCCTGCACGGCAGGGCCACATCCTTCGGGGTTGGCCCTCACGATCAAGGTGACAGTTCCCACTAGGTGGAGTCAGCCGTCTCCAAACCCACAGACAGGCTTCGGGGAAGTGGTGCGGTGAAGTGGCGCTTCCCCCTCGCTTGGCTTGAAGTGAGCTGACAATGCTGAATCTCTCAGCGACTGCTTCCCATTAAGGTTATCATGCAGTCTTTGGCTTGATCTCAAAGGAGAGGATGTCTTTTTCTCTCTGTCTCTCTTGGGAAATCCCGGGTTATATTACCCTGACGGCTCAGGGCTGCGGAACAGCGACAGTGGGCAGCTCCTTTATCTCCTGCAAATGGCGGGGGTCACGCAAGATGCATAGCTGCTTATTGCTGCAGCTGTGTTGGAGTGCTGGGCTTGGGCTAGTCCTTCCCCTTCTGGGCTAAAGCTTACTCTCGGGGCATCCAGACCTCTCAAAGATGCGCCTGGGCTTACGACGCTGTCTTTCTGTAACTTCAGCGAAGGGACCTCCTATTTGCTGGTTCCTCGAGCAGCTCGGGGAGCTGGCTTCTTCCCATGTTGCAGAGGCCTCTAGTATGCTTACATGTGGGATTGAGAAGATTTAGGGGTTGCAAGCTTATGTAGCTCGACCACAGTGAGAGAAAGAAAAAGGAGAGAGAAAGTTGGTAAACAAGTGGAGAATACTTATAGATTTCTCGAGGCTGGATCTGGCCAATGGGCACACTTGTCAACAACCTGCTTCAGCCTATAGAAAGGCTGAAGCTAGAATTATGCCCTTAGATGGAAAGAGCATGAGCATGCCATGCGATGGGTGCATGTAGTTCTTTACCCGTTAAGGAGACAGGCTGGTGCCTGGGCCTTTTTCCCCCTCTCTTGAAAGGAGGGAAAGGGGGGGCTTGCCCAAAACATGTTGGGACAAGTTTGCTGGTATTTGGGGACATAATTCTGGTCATATGGTGCCTTCACCACAGCTATCTAGCCATGGCTTTTAAGTGTGATTTCACAGTATGTAATTCATCTGAGGAGGCTGTTCTATTGCTGTCATGGATGTGGCTGAAAATCCATTACACTTATGATAACATATGTTACTACAAGGCTTCTCTTTTAGTGTTTAAGGCAGAGGATAGCTCTCTCAATTAAAGAGCAAGAATGAGATAAGAAAAACAAACAAGAGAGAAACAAGGATAAACGTGCTGCTGGACTTCATGTTTTTCATTTGTACAAATGATCCTGAAAAAGCCAAAGTCTGATAAATAAGTTTATTTTAAGAGCTCCCAAAAATTAAACCAGTGATTGTTTTAAAAGAAGGTCACAATCACAAGCTGTCATTTGTACCTCACTGAGGCCCTGCTCTTCAAATCCTTTTTCAAGAAGGCTATGTCCACTCCTTTTTCGTCAGTGTTCATCTTGCAGACACTTACTCTTGGAAGCAGGGAGATAGAGTTTGTGACCATCAGCACTAACTCCCTCAAAGGAGTAACCAGGTGGGGTTTTGTAAGTCGCCAAGCACCTTACAATGCCCTTTGGTGTGTAGGTGGTAGCGTAGACTGTTTTAGCATCTAGTGGAGTGTGATGCTTTGTGTCTGAGCAGCCAGGTTTACAGCTCTTTGTAACTGTGAGAGGATGAGGCACATAGTGGGTCTGAAAGGTAGTCGCACAATCCATTGGTTGTGTTGGGCAAGTCAGCTCTGGAGCATGAATAATAGGATTTAGTCTCTTGCACAGCAAAGGTTTATAGTCTTCCCTCATTACAGAAGAGCTATTGAATGGCTCAGTACTTTTTGTAGCCTGGGCCAACGGTTTACATGTCTTGGCTGGCTTGCCATTTGAGTGCTTGTAATGTGTCTGAGTAGTGGTGTGAAGGTCCATTTTCTCCAGAGGAGGAAAATATACGTCAGGTTTTTTGGTGAACAAGGGAGGCTGTGGCCAGGCTTGGTATTTTTCTTGAAACTCAGTTATAGAGGAAAATGGAAGATCATGGAGAAGCTTTGGTTGTTCTGGTTTTGCAAGCTTGGCTGGCTGACCTGCCAGGCCCTTATAAGACACTTTGTGGGTAGTAAGTCCATCTAATGGGACCTCATTGGCCTTGTATTTTTCGTTTGCATGGACATAACGTTTCTCCAGAGGAAGTGGCACATAATTCACCCTATAATTAGTTATATTCTCAAACGGATCCTTGGTTTTCTGAACCAGAATGAGAGGTTTGCAGCTTTGAGTGACAACTGGTCCCCTGTAGAGATAGTCATCCTGGACAACAGTTCGGTGGTCAACTTTTTCTTCTGGTGGGTGAAACTCATCATTTGGTCTGATTGGCTTGGCCTTCAGTCCATTCCATAGCACATAGTCATCTGAAAAATAAGAGGATTCCTATCTAAGTGCTCAGCTAAAGTTCTCTGGTAAGTTCAGGCATATAGTGTGTTATGTTTTGATTGATACTTTTTCTATTGCAATAAATTATTTGATGTTTTCATGACTGACAAATCTCATTAAGAGCTGCTGTGTAACACAATGTACACTAGTGTTTTAACCCCTGAAAGTTCTTGGCATCTATACAAAAAATGGAATAAAAATAGTCCTGTACCCATCCATACCTACAGTGAAACACAATGTGGGAAGATTAAATTACATTCTTAGTCTTGCAGAGACATTTTCTGCAGGTAACTGGGTGAGTGCTGTCCTCATGCTCAGTCAACCACAAATCCTGAAAGTGAAGCATCCTGGCAGTGATTTCAACCTCTTTAATATACTTTCTTGCAGCTATGTTCTTGCTGGCACAGACAAGAGTATGCCTATGCCTGCAGAAGAGTTTTCAATTACTGTTTACTCCCACAGTAAATCTGAGGCAAGGAGAACCCAGGTAATTGCCATTTCAGTCTAAAGGCCAAGCTGCAGAGCTACCCTTCCTCTTGGCATCTTCTCATTTAGGGATGGCCTGATTTCTCAGCTCCACAGATGTGATGCTGCCCACTGTTTGCTGAATTTTGCAGCTCATGCTGGTGTCAGCAAGCTGTGCTGTGTATCAATTCCTCAGCTCTTTGTTCTCTGTGGTATTCCTGCTGTCAGTACAAGCAAGCACCAAGAAGGAGCTTGTAACTCTGTCTTAAATTCTTCTTTAATATAAAAACTGTACTGGAATTTGCAGACCAAGCCTACACAGATTTATGATTAAATAGCATAGATGGTCCATATTCCAGAAACCTTGCTATATAAATTCATAACTAAGAAAATGTTTTAGGCAGCATTTTAGAGACATTCATACTTTCCTTCCTTAGCAGGACACCCAGGAAAAAAGTGAAGCATTGAGACTTAAACAATTTGCAGTCAGACACAATAGAAATTTATCACAAACCTGCCTAGCTCTCCAAATAATGCTGCAGCTACAGGATCATAATTCTTTTCCCTTCCTAGTAATCTTGTGCAACTTTAACTTTTTCCTAGAAAGCATTATGGTTACTGGTAGGAAGTTGAAATTAAATAGTCTTGGAGCTGACCCAAGATTATTTATTATTATTATTATTAACATTTTCCCTCCTTTCAAAACACATTGAGAGTCTTGAGGCAAACAAGCTTTCAGCTGACTCTGCACAGGAAGCAAGTCTAGATTTCAAAGTACTAGAGAGTAAATGACACAATTAGTTATCAGGGCATGTGAATTGTACAATTTACTTTTGAATGGCAGTGGCTATTGTACTGCAGAAACAAAATGATACAAAAGACATGCTCATTACAATATGAAGCTGACCCAAAAAAACCCCAAACTTTTTGTCAAGTTTGGTGTCCCCTTAAAGTCCTTCCAATTCAAATCAATTTGTGCCACCCTGGCACAAAAGGGGAAACACCATACTGCTCCCAGTGAGCACCCTGGCCCTTAGGTACAGATCTGCCCTCATGCTGCTCATTAGCGTAGTCAGTGGAGAACATGGACCTACCTTTATAAACCAGCATTGACATTCATTTGCCGTTGTTGGGGTCACTGAAACCCAGGCTGTGTGCCCTGCTAGCACCAGGGGTGTTTAAATGCCCCAGGTGCTCCTATTTCTCTGTGGCAATAGGAGATATCCTGGCACCACCACACTTGTGCCCATGTCTAGCGTACAAAATTTTCCAGCAGGGCGAGAATTTATGGATGTGTGCTGTTACGGGGGATGTATTAATAAAGTGTTAAAAACTGAGAATCTAATGAGATTAAGCAAGGACTTGTTCAGAGATACATTTAACTGACAGCCAAGAGTTACCAAAAAACCTTTTTATGTTCTCCTGGCACCCTTGCTGGAAAATAGTCTGCATGTTTTGGACTTAACTATAGCTTTCACAAAATATTCAAAATATGACAAACAAGTCCATCTGTCTTCAGTTCCTACAATATACAAGCTCTACACATTTGGAGAGCTCACAGGCACTATGAATTTATTTTACTTAATGTGAACTGATAGTGCTACCATCCCTTAATAAAGTAGTAAAATATTTTTATAACTCTAATTCTTTTCCCACAAATAGTAATAGTTTCCCATGCAGCACAGTCTTGAAAACCCTGGGGGGTACAGGAGGGTACAGAGGACATGAACTGTATGTTATTGGAAGGTTAGGCACATCTCAACATAACTTAAGAAAGGAAAAATAAAATTAGGTTAGGTACCTGCAGACGGACAGAAAGAGCTACACTTGCATAGCTTGGAGAAGGTGAGAATTTTGAAACCTTAAGTTGTAAAGTCAGCTGATACTGATTGTAGTATGCAATAGCATCATTTTAAACCTGCAGTTTTGTTTGGGATACGGTGCGTTTAGAGCAAAGGAGCATGACAATACAGTAGGGAAAGTAATTTAATACCAATGCAGTACTGTTTCATATGCTGCTTAAATATTTGAATTATGATAATTAGCATGGTTTAAAATTTAATACTTGAGTATTGATCAATAAAACCTAACTGCTTATGGAATAACAGCATGACAACTTTTGTGTTTTCATGAACCTGGACTTTTAAAAGGGAATTAACTCAGTATGCAACTTGATCTTTGACAGAGTTTAGACAAAGATTTCCATTTGCAGTGTTTTGGAAAACTATTGCAGAATATAATCAATTGTGGCTGTGAAATATTTCATTAGAGCTCTGGAGTGACAGTTAAGGTGCTGACCCAAACACTGATAAAGGACAAAGATGTACATCTGATTCAGATACAGAGAAGTTAGGCATATCTAAACACAGAAGATCTTTTGCTTGCACAAAGCAGTCATTTTGTAATGGTTTTGTTGAAGCTATTCCAATGAATACCCTCTAGTGGCACTGCCTATATACAAAACAAAGTGTTCAAAGTACAAACATCAGTCAGTCTTCATGAGTCAAGTAATTCTAAATAGACAGCATTCCCTGTGTGCTTAATGTAAAAACTCCAGTTTATGCTGTTCCAAACATGCATCTACAATAAAGTCTGCTTTTCAGTCATTTCATCTGGGTAGTATTTACACTGCATTCGCATACCTGCTTTTTCCTAACTTCCTTTACCATTTGGAGTTTTTAGGAAAAAAAGTTGTTTCCCTGTATTGGGACAAATATCAAAGCCAGCACCAATCATAAGCTTTTATATGTGCAGAGCATAATTTAAAAAAAATAACATTTTTACATTATTTTAAGAAATACACAAATGCTAACTATCTGCATGGCAATGTTACCTATCTGGAAGGTGTTCAGAGGGGAGGCAAAAATCCTCTGATTTTCTCCTTATGACTGACTACCAAAATTAGCACAGTTGCTGCGCCTCTGTAACTGATACTTTTCTCCTGATATAGACAGAAGAGAATTCATGCTGGTGAAGAGGGAGGAACAAAGGCCCCCACCAGAAACAAACCACTGCTACTGAGAAACAAGAGTGTGTTTGGATGTACAGTTCTCCTTTTTTATCAGGAGTAAAAGTTTTGAGTGCTTTGGACATTTGCATGGAAATTTTGTGTGTCTGTAATTCCCATATACATCTCTTGCACATCCATAGATTAACTCTGCAGCACACACAAAAAGGGTCTCATGCTTTATGATCTATTTTAGATGCATCTTATCCACTGAATGTGTGGACCACCCCTGACGTCAGCTCAGTATACGTTAAAGATGGTGCTGTTGTATCCACTTTCAGGAGTTTACATGGCTCTGCTTCTACCTACGTCGCCTGTTGACCTGGGAGATGATTTCAGAGAGATTCCAATGGGAAAATTCAGAGAAACTCTGTTAATGTAGGATATATTCCAACAACTTGTATCTGTGTGGTTCCTGCACCCACTATTGGCACCACAGACAGAAGGAATATCAGCAGCACACTGTTTTGATTTGTCTTCTTCAAAAATGATGCTACTAGTGAAGTCCTGAAAGAAGCTGCAAGGGCACATACCTTCATAAGTGGTTCTTGTATCCATTTTGACATTGGGAGTATGTCTTCTCACACAAGGGAGGCATGGTGGAAGTACTTGAGGGACAGGATAACAGTTATAGTCTTGTTTGTAAGTGGAGGCCAAATCCATGTATTCATCAGTCTTGACATGCTTTGCAGGTGTTTTAGGTTTCTGTGGTAGTACTTCATGAGCTATGTAATCTCTCCTGTGAAGAATAATTCCATTATGGAAAATGAAAAAAAAAAAATCATTAAGGAAAAAAATGTATGTTCCTTTTATTAGACACAGAAATAAACTAATACTTCCCCTTACCTCCATTGCCTAAAAAAAGTTTGGATAGGGTACAACTGGTTAATGAAACACAAAAGCCTTCCATATTTGGAAACCTGGACTCTGAAAGGGGCACAGGCAGTTTTCAACAGACTCAGGCAGGCCCTGTTCTTTCCACCCAGTGTGGTTAATGTTTTTACACAAAGCTATCTCTGCTTTACAGTGCAGTTACACTAGAAGACATAACTTTTTTTAAAGCCTGATAATTATAGCAGGATATCTAGCATGCATGGAAAACAAATGAGACAGGCAACAATATCCTTCCCAGTCAGGACAGCGTATAACATGTTGTTCATATCAAGAAAATTAAAAAATCATTTTACAGCAAATCAACAGTTGAGGAGAGAAACAGCAGCATGACTAGACCATCAGCTTTTAAGCTACTGCTGTAAAAGAGCTATTTTAAGATATTGGAGTAATGTTACTTAGTTCAAACAAAATCTTGCAGAAACAAGTTGGAGGAGAAAATAACATCACCATTTGACATTCACTAACCTGAACCTATTTCTCTGTACAGATACATTGGTACAGGGCAGAGAGTCTGCTGCCTGTCATGAGTTAAGTCAGACTCTAAGAGAGTACTTTACCTCTGAGGTGCTTCACCATTGGCAGCCAGCTGAGAGAAATGGTCAGTACATCATCTATTCTAATATTAATATTACACTTTGTATCTAGACTGATACTGGAGGGAAAGAGCCTCCTTCATAGAGCTCTCATGAGCCTTTGTACAACTGCAATATTGTTCTTTTCCAACAACCCTGGTGGAAAAGCTTTTTTTGTTTTTTCCCTTATCAATCTCTCTTGCACACACACATACATAAAGTACAGTTCTCACTTTCTCACTATTTTTCATACTTTGTAGTTGAGATGCCTTCCATAGGTATCTGCATGGCCATGTGTGCTCTCTCTGGCTTAAATGGGCCTCTGGGAGCAGTGACAGGATAAAGGGGGTATCTCTCCATGTATTCTGACACCATGCATGGCTTTTCAGTCTTCTCATAGGGCCAGTTGGGCAGATGTAGACAATGGTGACATCTGCAAGGGAAAAAACATCACAGTAGTTAGTGAATCACAAATACTTGATTATTAAAACCTCATTGCATAAGCCAGTTGCAGATTGCAGATACATAATAATGGATAACCAACAGTTGCAATGTCTGATATGGCCTTAATTATTTAAAGTGCAAAAGCGTAACCTGTACAAAGATTATTTCTATCTACTGCTATAGCTTGAAGTCAAAAAATTCCATGAAGCTAACAAAAACAGCCAGTTCACCAGAAGCAAGTTCACCAGAAAAAAAAAAGGGGGGGGGAGGGGCAAGTTATTCTGAGTTACAGCCAAGTACATCACATTGTGCTGGAACAAAAACTTGATTTAATGTCCCTTTTGTTCCATTCCTCATGCATTTATCTTATTTTGTAGAACTTACTTGTGTAAACAAGTGAGCAAAAGGATGTGGGAGTCTATTCAGCACAGATGGTTGGCATTGCTCTTCCCATCTCTTTCTGAAAGCAATTCAGTCTGGATATTGCAAAACCTCTCTCCACAGCATGCACCAACATGAGAACAACAAGGACAATAATATTTTCTGAGGAAGCCCACTCCTAAAACTAAATGCCATGATGGATCATCCATCATTGGTGACTTCCTTCTTTCCACGTTGGGACCAGGCAAGAGAAAGATGCTCAAGGTTCATTCAGTCAAAAAAGAGGTTTGAGATCCCACTCTCAGATTACTTCCCAGATACATAACAGTTTATGTCCCTTCTGTTTTGCGTCAAACCTGGGAGAGTCAATCTGAAGGTTACTGATTTAGGATTTCAGGAACCAGGACAAAGGATTTAAAGGGAGAGGACAAAGTCTCTAATTTTAGGTCTCCTACATTATTCCTGCCAAGGTCACTGTTCTCTACTAGATGCATGTTGTCCAGTGCTCTAGGGTGAAATACTCATCTAAAAGAGGTTCTATACTTTACAAAGTCCCCATTAAATAAACATCAAGCAATTCAGGATCAGTAGATGTCTGATTACCTCAATTTATACAGATAACCTCTCACCTGTATTCAAGAGTACACCTTCATATACTGAATCGTTTTTCAGACTAACACAAGAAGGAAGAAGGTCCAAGAGAGCTCAGATAAAATCTTTTTGACAAGCTAGTTTCTCACTCAACTTACAAATCCTTCTTTGAAATCATAAATTATTTGTGCCTTAGAGAAGTTGTGAATTTGGACCCAAAGGAAGTCTTCAGAGGAAGTAAGATAGACTAACCCTGCCAGTTAAAATATTAGAAGAAAATGCTTCAGGCTAGGCAGGGAGGCGGGGGAGAAGGAAAAAAAAAGTGATGCCCAGTCTCTTAGAAACCTTGTCAAATTCCATCTTTCCTGTAACTGGAGGACAGACAAACAGGAAAATGAGAAAAAAAAAATAATATGCACTCTCTTGCTGGTCCATGCCACCTTGCTGGAATGGATTTTGTCATAAAAACCTTGCAAACAGTCTTCATGGACACTTTCTGGCCACACTTGTGCTCTTCCAGAATTCCTAAGAATTATTCTTCATTCTCCAAGATAAAATGATCTGCCTGTTCTTTCTGTTTCAAATCTGCTGGCTTCACATCACCCTTGAGTACGTTTTCATCCCCCTACTCTCTTAAAGTCTATGTCACAGCAAGTTAGTCTCTAGCTTAAATTTGGAGTGTGTTGATGAAGTTTTTATGTTATCTTTTTGTGGTAAAATGGCACTGAGACTGGAGTATGGAAAACAGCTATACCACCTAGTTCATCATGGCCCTGCATACAATACAGACACTTGTCCACAGTAGCATTTTACAAATAAGGACTATCTGATCAGGAGCAGATTAATGACACTTCATTAATACCATCAGTTAATAACTCATTACAGCTCAGCTGCATGCACAGGATTTAGAAGGGGGCTTGCTTGCAACACCAGGTTTCCCCAGTGGTTCAGAGTAGAGGGTTTGTGCAGCTCTCTGCTTACCAGGCAGGCTCTGTGCTGCAGGCATGTTATGCCACATCCTAATCAACATTTAAGAGGCAGAATTCTGCACCAGTCCAGTAGCACTGTTTGCACTAGGGAAGTTGAGGTGTCCTGTGGATCAGCAGGACAAGGGTGTATAATGTAGGTGCCCCTCCAAAGACCCCAGATGAGTAGGTAGAGATGGCCAAATGAAAGCTGGAGGACTCCTCAACAGCATAGGATACAAAAAAAGGTCAGGATCTCCTGCAGATAGCAGCAGTCCAAATTTGCCAAGCCCTTTGTCTTAGGATGATGTTAAGTCTTCAGCATAATCTGGCAACACAGATGGCTTTACACCTCAAGTATTCATCCACTCTTCAAGTATAAAATTCTGCTTTCTTTCTTGAACTTCAGAGCACAAAATAACAACAGAACAAGATAATTCAGAGTTAGCTTTTTGCCACAAACAAATCCATCCTGGACTGAATGTTTTATCTTCTATTATTTTGCACTAAATTATCATGCATGCTTACAGTAACATTCACTGTATTACAGATTATGAGCAAAAATGATCATCATTCAACACCAGTATATGATTCTATATAAGCTTTGCTTCTGCATCCATGTATTCTTGAAAATATTTTTTGCTAGAGACTGATATAAATAATAGAGCAGAACTCTTTAACAACAAGGAATGGAACAATGCTAGATTTTGAAGTTTGAAACACTTTACTACTTCTCCCAACATGACAAATACTAATAAAACAACTACATGATTCTTCAGTACTGAAAAGTCATTCCTATGTGACTGTAGCAAGCTGGCACACTAATGTCAAAGCTACACAGTTGAAGTTACTCTATAAACATTTCAATGTTGCAACCATCAAGCTGTACTCTATTTTCTAAAAACTAATTAGACCTAAATTTTTACATTTGTTATGTTTGTCTGATAAGATATTGGGGGATTTGGGGTAATTCTACCTTGATTTTCATTTGTGCAAATTGCACTTTACTTGATTGAGGTCTATCAAGTTAGCCCAGCCAATATTAGTAATAATATATAACAAGGAAACACAGAGGGTTTTTTTTGTTACTAAGAATAGTAGACGCTGATGGTAAAAAGAATGCAGGTCCCTTGCCTTCAAAGGAGTTACTCTGCCCTGGTGAAGCCACATCTGGAATATTGTGTCCAGATCTGGGTCCCTCAGTTCAAGAAGGACAGGAAACTGCTTGAAAGAGTCCAGTGCAGAGCTACAAAAATGATTACAAGAGTGAAACATCTCCATTCTAAGGAAAGGCTGAGGGAGCTGAAGCTCTTTATCTTGGAGAGGAAGAGACTGAGAGGTGACCTCATTAATGTTAGTAAATATGTGATGGGCAAGTGTCAAGAGAACAGAGCCAAGCTCTCCTCAGTAACGTCCAATGACAGGACAAGGAGCAGTGGGTCCAAGTTGGAGCATAGAAACTTTTTCACTGTCAGGGTGACAAACAACACTGGAATGGGCTGCCTAGTGAGTTTGTGGAGTCTCTTTCCTTGAAGACATTAAAACCCCACCTGCTCTGGATGGGGGTTTGTACTAGACGATCGTTCAAGATCACTTCTAGCCCCTTGAGTTCTATGATTTAAATAGAAGCTGAGATGAAACGTGTGAACAATTTATCCTCTTAGTTTAAATACTTGTTCAAACTGGAAATGACAATCTGGAGCCACAGTTCAGGACCAAAATTCAGGGTGTTTGACTTCAATTTCTTCATTCACTGCAATCTTCCTGACCAATACAGTTCTGTGCCAACTAGAGATACAATATAGCCTCCTCCAAAGGAGAAAGAGGAGGAATCCTGTAAGATTTATGAATTCCTCAAGATAAGCCTCTCAGACTTAACTGATTGTTTTTAATGCTTGTGATTAATAACAGAAGATTATCACAGTGGACTTAAAATGCAGGTGGAATAGTAAGAAAGTTGTGATATTAAAATCCTAATTTATCACAGATGTGTAGCTTACTGATATCACTGCTTGTCTGTACAAATCATTGATGCTGTGGTGTTAGTGCTTGATAACAATTCTGAGGCTCAGGAATGGCTGAACTCTGATTTTGTAGAGTTTAGTTTTCGTTGACAAAAACACTGGTCCTCAGACCATCACTCATGAGGAAAAGCAACATCTTAATCATATGTTGTACTTCTCATACCATGTCTAATTTCTATAAATGGTCAGATCAGGTCAGTATCATAAAAATCTCTAGTTTAGATTAAATGATGATGCTATTGTCATGGTTTGAAACTGTCTTTTTTAATTTTTCTTTGCAAAGTTCAAGCAGAGAAAGAGTGTAAATAAGTCACCATTGGGTGTAAGAAAGCAAAATAATGATTGTTCTAAACAATTCCATTGGATAGATAGAAATTATTAAGAACTACTACTCAAAACAAAGTGGGGAGTCTGCAGTCTGCAGTCGGGGCAACTTGCTGGGCTGTCTGGCTAGCTGTTTTTTTCTTCTGGCTGAAGATAACACACTGACCTTGGTGAGCTAAGTTAACAACTTTTCTGCTTTAGCTAACTCTGCTTTCTGCCAGGGGGGGCTGGGGGGGAAGCCCCTGGGAGAGAGAGGCCCCTTGGGAAAGGTCCCCTTTGGGGGGAAGCAAAGGGAGCTTGGTTGTACTTTTCTGTTGATTGCATATATTTGTAAATGTTGTGAATTTTGTATATTTGTACATATTCATTGCATTTCATCATTGATTGTAGATTCTGCTTGTAAATACAGCTTGCATTCATTTCCAGACTGAGCTAGCCTGGCTACTGTTGGTGGGGGGGGAATTTCATCTCACACTGACACATTTTTGTTTTTGGCACCCAATGTGGGGCAATTGCTTGTATGATTTATTCCTGCTCAGATTAGGAAGCAAAATGAAGCTGTTTTGGATTCTGAGTCATTCTATTTCCTCTGTTATCAGTGGGCCATTTCCTCCATGATAGACAAGATTGTGAGATATGTGGCATATAAGTCGTTTCTTTGGGTTAAGAACAAGTTACTAAATGTGGTTGAATTCCATTGTGGTCTTATCGGGCTAGGGAGATATGGCAACTCAACTATAAATCTGCCAGCAGAAGCATTTGAATTTGATATTCCTCTTGCACAGGATTATGTGAACCAATGGAATCCTAAATGGGTTTTTATGCTGATCTTGATTCTGGTGCTTATGGAGGTAAACATGTGGCTGTTGATAGCACTGTATCAAGAAATACATAAGGCTACTTGCTCTTGCAACCTGTGTAGACGTAAGAGGAAACGTAGAAAAGCTCAGAGAGATTCAGAATTAGGTTCTGATTCTGATTACAGTGTCCACGAAATCACAGTTAAGGTTTGTGAGAAAGCTGCTGATAGCCTTGACTCAGAGCCAGCAGCAGTAGCTGCAGAATCTGTGCCAGAAGGCCCGGGAAATGTGCCAGAATCTGAGATAAGAGCTGTGACTACTCAGGTAGACGCCATTAATGAGGCACAGGCAGACTCGGCACAGGCAGACACAGCTGCACAGGCAGGCGCCATTACCGAAGCACAGTCTCCTCCTCCTCCCTCTGCTGAGATGGATGCAACAGCAGCTGCAGGGTCTCAAAGCGTACCTGCTGACTCTGCACAGGATCCCTCTACTCCTGCAAACCCTGCACAGAATTCCTCTGCTCCTTCCAACTCTGCTGTGAATGTGAAAGCCAATCCAGTAAATTTGGTTGCCACTGTCACCAGAAAGTGCAAAGGAGCTGCAGCAGAAGGTGCAGATGGTGCAGGAGATGGTGCAGAAGGTGCAGATGGAGGTGAGGGTCCTTCTACTCAGGGTCGCTCTGTTAAGAAAGATCCTTCTGGTGAGGAAGGGAAGGTTAGTCTTAAAACTCTGGCAGACCTCTTGAGACCCCACATGGATGATGGAAATGTAGGTCAGGATGTGGACCCTGGTAAATTAGCAACTGCTGGAAGTGCCTCTCAACTCCAGGAAACTGCACGGAGGATTACAGTAGAAATATGGGGACAGCGACCTCAGGATGGTGATGATGATGAGGAGGAGGATGACATACAGTCAGCTAATGCATTCAGACAGGAAATTAGACATGTGAGGAAGGATTACATCAGAGGAGATACTGAGCCAGTCCTGTCTTGGCTAGCCAGGTGTTTTGATATGGGAGCCCCAGCGTTGGTGGTAGGCGACAAGTCTGCGTCCCAGTTGGGGATGCTTTCAAAGGATACAGGCATAGACAGGCATCTAGGCAAGTGCATTGGTAAAGTTTCTCTGTGGGCACGCCTACTGCTGGCAGTCCTGATGAGGTACCCCAGCAGAGATGATTTACCATGGAACCCTAATCTTTGGACCACAAGAGATGAGGGAATCAAGCGTCTGAGAGAGTTTGCTGTGAGAGAAGTAATGTATGGAGATCATAAGACTCTGAATCCTGATGAAATTCCTGTTGGAACAGGCCTTGCCAAAAAGCTCATTAAGCTTGCTCCTCCTAATTATGCTACTATTCTGGCAAGCAGGATTGTGGCAAGAAATTATGGTGGAGCACCTCCTACTGTTGGCCATTTCACTGACCAAATGAGGCAATTGGAGGATAGTCTCGCACGTACTTCTTTGGTTTCAGCCATTGAAACTTTGTCTGGAGAAATGAAGAATTGCATGAAAGAGCTGAAGGAGGAACTTAAAACCTCCATATCCAACTTGATGAAGGGGGATGATTCTGATTCCTCTTCCTCCAGATGGATACAAGTTTCAGCTGTTAGGAACAGACGTGCTCCAAGGAGGCCATTCCAGAATAGGTCAAACCAAAACAGACAGCAGAGGCAATCACGTGGCAGTATCTGGATAACTCTGCATGATCAGTTTGGTGAGAACATGAACAGATGGGATGGTCAACCAACTTCTGATCTTTTCAAGAGGTTACGGGAGCTGCAGAGGGGCAGATCCCGAGGTAACAATACCAGAAGGGTAGCTGTCACTTCCTCAGTTTCCCAGAACAACTCCAGTACCTTCAACAGTGATTCTAATTCTGGTGCTGGACATAGTGCCAGCTGTACATGTGGAGGTAATCCCCACAATTAGGGGTGCCCTGCCTTCCACCAGGGGGAGGTAAGGGATAATGGAGATAACAGAATCTATTGGAATGTGTACATCCAGTGGCCTGGCACTTCAAAATTTCAGAAGTACAGGGCCTTGGTTCACACAGGAGCTTAGTGCACCATAATACCATAAAATTATCAAGGGGGAGAATCTATAACTATTCAGGGAGTCACTGGTGGATCTCAAGAGTTGTTTAAGATAGAGGTTGACATAAGTTTAACTGGGAAGCAGTGGAAGAAACATACTATTGTAACAGGTCCTAATGCACCTTGTATTTTGGGAATTGATTTTCTGAGAGAAGGGCATTTCAAAGACACTAAGGGTTACAAATGGGCTTTTGGAATAGCAACTGTAGAAATTGATGGAGGAAAATTGAAGTTGTCTATTAGACCTGAACTTTCAGATGAATCTGCAGTTGTGGGACAACATGAGATAGAGGATGTAAAGCTGCCGGTTGCTTCTCAAACTGTGCATCACAGACAATACAGAACCAACCGTGACTCTTTGGTGCCCATTCAAAACTTGATTCATCAGTTGGAGAGTCAGAAGGTCATCAGCAAAACTCATTCACCTTTCAACAGTCCAATCTGGCCTGTACGGAAGCAGAATGGGGAGTGGTGTCTGACAGTTGATTTCCGTGACTTGAATGAAGTAACTACACCCATGAGTGCAGCTGGTCCAGACATAATGGAACTCCAATATGAGCTGGAATCCAAGCAGGCCAAATGGTATGCTACCATAGACATTGCTAATGCTTTCTTCTCTATTCCCATAGCAGAGGAATGCAGGCCTCAGTTTGCTTTCACCTGGAGAGGCATTCAGTACACATTCAATCGTTTGCCCCAGGGGTGGATTCACAGTTCAACCATCTGCCATGCAGTGATCCATGATGCTTTGGAGAAAGGTGGAGCTCCAGAACACATTCAGTTCATCGATGACATCATCGTCTGGGGTGAGACTGCTGAAGAAGTCTTCGAGAAAGGTAACAAAATCCTTGACATTCTCTTGCAAGCCGGTTTTGCTATCAAGCGAGACAAGGTGAAAGGACCTGCCAGAGAAATCCAGTTTCTGGGAGTGCGGTGGCAAGATGGTCACCGTCACATCCCAATGGATGTGATAAACAGAGTCTCCACCATGGCAAATCCCACCAACAAGAAAGAAACTCTGCGTTTCTTAGGCATAGTGGGATTTTGGAGACTGCACATTCCTGGATACAGTCAGATTGTGAAACCTCTCTATGATGTGACTCGAAAGAGAAACAGTTTCCAATGGGGTCCTGAGCAACAAGCAGCCTTTGACCAGATCAAGCGAGAGGTAGTCCAAGCGATGGGTCTGGGATCTGTCTGAACTGGTCCAGACATTAAAAACATTCTGTATACAGCCACGAGTGACAATGGTCCAACCTGGTGCTTATGGCAAAGAGCTCCAGGAGAGACACGAGGACATCCTCTTGGTTTCTGGGGTCGTGGCTACAGAGGCTCAGAAGCTAACTACACTCCAACGGAGAAAGAGATTTTAGCTGCTTATGAAGGAGTGAAAGCTGCTTCTGAAGTGATTGGAACTGAGTCACACCTTCTTCTAGCTCCTAGATTGCCAGTTCTGAGTTGGATGTCCAAAGGTAAAGGCTCTTCACCACATCATGCAACTGATGCTACCTGGTCTAAGTGGATGGCTCTGATAACACAGAGAGCTCGAATGGGAAATCTCGAAAGGCCTGGTTTGGTGGAGGTGATCACAAACTGGCCAGAAGGCACAAGCTGTGCAAAATCTCCAGAGGAGAGAGTAACTCGTGCAGAGGAAGCTCCTCCTTACAGTGATCTGTCTGATGATGAGAAGACATATGCTTTGTTCACAGACGGTTCCTGTTGTCTGGTTGGAAACAAGCGAAGGTGGAAGTCTGCAGTGTGGAGACCAACACACAGGGTTGCAGAAGCGAGAGACGGAGAAGGAGAATCCAGTCAATTCACAGAGGTAAAAGCTGTCCAGCTAGCTCTTAACGTAGCTGAACATGAGAGATGGCCAAAGCTTTATCTCTACGCTGACTCCTGGATGGTAGCCAACGCCTTGTGGGGTTGGCTGAAAGACTGGAAAAAGAATGGATGGCAGAGAAAAGGAAAGCCAATCTGGGCTGCAGATCTGTGGCAAGACATTGCTGCTCGCATTGAGAGAATCCCAGTGAAAGTGAGACACATTGATGCTCACATTCCTAAGAGCAAAGCTACTGAGGAACAGCAACACAACCATCAGGCAGATCTAGCCACAAGAGTTGCCCAAGTGGACACAAATTCTGATCCTGATCTTGACTGGAAACACTGAGGTGAGCTGTTCTTAGCTCGGTAGGCCCAAGACTCATCAAGATATCAAGGCAGAGATGCAACCTACCGATGGGCTCGTGACAGATCCATTGACATTTCCATGGATGCTATCACACAAGTCATCCATGACTGTGACATTTGTGCTGCTATTAAGCAGGCAAAGCGGATCAAGCCCTTATGGTATGGTGACCGATGGTCCAAGTACAAGTATGGTGAAGCCTGGCAGATTGACTACATCACTCTACCTCGGTCTCGATCTGGTAAGCAGTATGTGCTGACTATGGTAGAGGCAAGCACTGGATGGCTGGAAACTTATCCAGTTCCTCATGCAACTGCACGTAACACCATTCTTGGTCTGGAAAGACAAATCCTGTGGAGACACGGAACTCCAGAGAGGATTGAGTCAGACAATGGAACTCATTTCAAGAACAATCTTGTAAAAAACTGGGCCAAAGAGCACGGCATCGAGTGGATATTCCACATTCCCTACTATGCACCAGCTGCAGGGAAGATCAAACGCTACAACGGTTTGCTGAAAACCACTCTCAAAGCCAAGGGGGGTGGATCTTTGAAAAACTAGGAGAGGCATTTAGCACAAGCAACCTGGTTGGTGAACAGTAGAGGTTCAGTTAATCGAGCAGGACCTGCTCCATCAGATTTGTTGCAAAAGGTAGAAGGAGATAGAGTTCCTGTTATCAGAGGAAAGAATCTGTTAGGCAAAACTGTTTGGGTATTTTCTCCTTCAGGGGAGGCGAAATCTGCCCGAGGGGTAGTTTCTGCTGAAGGTCCTGGTCACACCTATTGGGAGATGCAAGAAAATGATATTCAGTGAATTTCATTGTATTGAATGAAATTCAGTGTATTCCACAAAGAAATCTAACTTTGGCTGAGAGAGGTTAAATTCAGAATGTTGTGCAGATACGACATCATGCCCAAGAGGAGAATCCATGAGATTGACAGTGCACAAACCCTAGGAACCCTGAGAGCCCTGAGTCACCTGAGAGTCCCTGTTCCTTTCTTCACTCCATTTGTGAGGAAACAAGCTGTTTACTGTTTCTCCTGTGATTTGACTCTTTTGAATCATCTACATCTGAGATAGCCAGAATGGACTATGATCTTCATTCACTCGTTGTTGTAAATATGTTTTAGATTAGAAAAATAGTAGTAGCAGCCAATGGAATTGTTTAGAAGGGGTGGACTGTGATGGTTTGAAACTGTCTCTTTAACTTTTCTTTGCAAAGTTCAAAACAGAGAAAGTGAAAGAGTGTAAATAAGTCACCATTGGGTGTAAGAAAGCAAAATAATGATTGTTCTAAACACTTCCATTGGATAGATAGAAATGTTTGAGAACTACTACTCAAAACAAAGTGGGGAGTCTGCAGTCTGCAGTCGGGGCAACTTGCTGGGCTGTCTGGCTAGCTGTTTTTTTCTTCTGGCTGAAAATAACACACTGACCTTGGTGAGCTAAGTTAACAACTTTTCTGCTTTAGCTAACTCTGCTTTCTGCCAGGGGGGTCTGGGGGGAAGCCCCTGGGAGAGAGAGGCCCCTTGGGAAAGGTCCCCTTTGGGGGGAAGCAAAGGGAGATTGGTTGTGCTTTTCTGTTGATTGTATATGTTTGTAAATGTTGTGAATTTTGTATATTTGTACATATTCATTGCATTTCATCATTGATTGTAGATTCTGCTTGTAAATACAGCTTGCATTCGCTTCCAGACTGAGCTAGCCTGGCTATTGTCGGTGGGGGGGGGGAATTTCAGCTCACACTGACACAGCTATCTAAAGAAAGACAGGGCTGTAAAAATGTGCCAACAAACCAGGGCAGGCTCTAGTAGCAGGAACTCATTGCCAAGACTCAGGCTGAAAAGAAAATCACTGAAGATGATAATTCACTTGTGTAAATCTTGTTTCTTCCAAGTAAAGGAGAAGAAATCAATGGTCCAGCTACCTGACTGAGTTAAAAAGGGATTGATGACTGCATCCATGTGCAAAGTATCAAATATACTATATAAAAATACTGAATATTATCAGGAAAAATAAAACACATTGTGAACAAGGTATATGGAAAGTGGAAGGTTCTGCATTTAGATGGTAAGTAGTTTTGAAACAAAAAGTAAATGCACAATAAAATCAGGAGATCCCTTGACAGAAGTTTGAAGTCCATGTGATCATACCAGTATAAAAAGTATTAAACTGAAGCCTTTGTAAAATTAACTCTATTTGCTAAACATCTCAGAAGATTTTTTTATTTGTGTCATATCAGAGCTCTGAACCCTGGATGCCAGGCTTCACTTTCTCCCAATAGATATCCACCAAATGCTAGAACAGATGGATATTAATCACTTCAAAGTAATTAAAAATTACAGTGGAGAAAGAGAGGTTTGACACATTTGTAAACACATGGTCTTCACTGTGATTTTGGGAAAAAGAATAACAAAAAAGAAAAATATATTTGTAGATATAGCATGCTCTTCAGTGCCGAAGAATGAGATATACAAATGCTCAGCCTTTCAAATTCATCCTCTTCATAAAGCCACCAATAGGAATCCAGGGCAGCTGAACAGATGACCGTACCCTGGAAGTCAGAAAAACCCTGGGGTTCACGGTTTCAATTTGTTGTCATAGTATGCCTTTCAAAAACTGCAAAAAGTCATCATAGTCATCCTTCTAACAACCAAGTGAACTCTGAGGAAACCTCTGCATTAAATATGCACTTCTCAATATGCACTTCTGTTGTGAAAGGGAATTATTAATTACCCTTACAATAATAATAAACTATATGGCAAACGGGTATTAATAAAAATATTAGTAACCCTTTATTAATATGAAAATTTCAAAAAATCGTTAAATAGGATTGTTGTATGGTTGGAATATATATTTACAATGGGATATACATTTACAGTCTTAGTGCAAAATACAAACAATTATATGCAAATTAGGAGGCAATAACTTGGAAAGAGCAGGTGCCCCAGAGCAGATAGTGCTCGATTACACCAAGGGGAGGCTTGAAAAGAACCTTTAAACCCAAAAGGCAATTAATTGATTACTCACAGCTTGTTTTACCCACGTGGGGATGATGCTGCTGCTGTTATGTTAGCTTTGGGGCGCTCTTGTACGACACCGGCACAGCAGATTGCCGGCAAGGAGAGTTTACTACTTGGTCCCAGGCTGATCTGGCTTCAGCGAACAGCGGGCAGTTGACGACACTTCTCGTGACGGGCATTTGCTTGGTTCCTGGGTAAACTGAGGCAGGGCATGATTCTAGTGGCAAGGGAAAGCAGGCTAGGCTTGTGGTTTCTAGGCGTGCGGCTTCTCTGACTTGCTGTGTATGACTCATGGCTTTATCCCACACTCTGGACCAGACACTCGAGGCAGGGCAGGGCAACTCGAGACAGCTTCTAGGAGATGGGTCCAAGTAGGGTTGAAAGCAAGGCTTTAGCAGGGCAAGGCTTAAAGCAAGGCTTGAACCAAGGCAAAGGTGACTACCCAGTCAACCTGTACATACATCTTGCAAGAGATCAGTTGGTCCAATGGGGCAGTGAAGCTAATGTGTGGCTGCCCAATGGAAAGGGGTTCTGCCAGGCCATAACCGTAAAAGCCCGAAACAAAGGCCTTGTCTCTGGGGGAGCAGTGGTCAGCTTACATGCTCTCACCCAGTAAACTACTTGTTTACCAGACAGGCATGAGTCTTGTTCCCTTTGTTCTTTTTTCCCGCATTGCCCTGTCTTTCTGCAGGAAGGAGGGGACAGAAAGGGACCTTGTCTAGACATGTTAAGGCCTGTCTGGGTTTGTACTGGGCCATGCCATGGCTCAACCATGACAACTTTATGGCCACTCTTGGCCTTACTCACAACTTTTATCTTGCTTTTCACATGTGCAACAAAGAAAACAAAGTATTTGATAAAATGTTCCTCTTAATCTCAGCTCAAACAAACAAGAACTGCACTGTTTCTTCACACTGTTATTAATGTAATTTTAGGTACTACGAATCCAGTTCAGAGAGATTTCTTGACTCATCTGCACTCCAGTACCTGAAGATTCACAAGAGACAATTTGCAGAAATAAGTACTATCTTCCTACTTCTTTCCTACATGTCCTTTTTGAAATAATGTGAGCAAAGATTAATATTGACCCATTCAAAACAGGAAGTATAGCAAGCAGAAAGGAAATCTTACAGATTCCAACTGTCATTAACCCAAAAAATAACTGTGCAAACATACAGATTGAGCAACTTCTTTATGTTGTCACACTTCATTCATCCTAAGCCAAATGCAGCTAACAATGGAGAAACTAGTGCCAAAAGTCAATTTCAGGGATGCCAGGAGCAGTCACAGCAAGAATACATACTAAACATTAGTGGTTGCATTACTTTTGGCAGATGTCCCAAGACATTAGCAGAACAAAGGTCCAAACAGTCCAAGAGCTTTAGTAAATTATTTGCGGAAAGAGTATCCTTTGAAATTGGAATAAGTTTTTAAGGGGACACAGATATCCACATCCAGGGATACTATATTTGGATGATAATGGGGTTACCTTTCACAAAACTAAAACAACAATTTACCTGTGCCCTCCAACAAAGAACAAAATTTCATATCCCTTTCTCTCCCCGAAGAGAGAGCAACCAAAGTGTAATTAGTACTGTCATGAAGAACTAGAATGCCATGTTGCTGCAAGCCAGAGAGGTCTTAGATTTCAGTGCATTAACATAATTACTGCAGGTCATATTTTACACAACTCTTTGTGATGGATTTTGTGACTTTAAAATGCAAGACTTAGTGAGGTCTCTCCCTGTGCATGCACACCTACTGCACCTAACCAGAAATGATGGGAGAAAATACCAATTTGATTTACACCTTAGCTTGAGTAGCACTGTCATACATTAAGTGAAGGTGTGTACTTGATATTTCTCTGAGATGAGACAGAAAGATGGAAAGATATTTCCAGTAACTAAAAAACTTATACATATCAGTATCAAAATCACTGAATCATAGCATTGGTTTGGTGGGAAAAGATCTCTAACATCATCAAGTCCAATGATCAACCTAACACCATCATGGCTGTTAAACTAAGTCCTGAGAAGTGCCATGTCCACACATTTCTAGAACATTTCCAGGGATGGTGACTCCACCACCTCACTGGGCAGCCTATTCCAATGCCAGACCACACTTTACATAAAGAAATTTTTACTAATATCCACTCTAAACCTCCCCTGGCACAATTTCAGGCCATTTTTTCTGATCTTATCACTTGATACTAGAGAGAAGGGACCAATGTCCACCTCATTACAACTTCCTTTCAGGCAGAGGTAGAGAGTAATGAGGTCTTCCCTCAGCTTCCTCCAGACTAAACAAACCCAGTTCCCTCAGTCGTTCCTTGTAAGACTTGTTCTCTACCCTTCACCAGCTTTGTTGCCCTTCTCTGTACACACTCCAGCAACTCAGTGTCCTTCTTATAGTGAGGGGCCCAAAACTGAACACAGTATTCTAGGTGCAGCCTCACCAGTGCCAAGCACAGGGGCATGATCACTTCCCTACTCCTGCTAGCCACACTATTCCTGACACAGTCCAGAACACTGTTAGGTGTCTTGGCCACCTGAGCACACTGCTGGCTCTCGTTCAGAAGGCCAGCAGCCCCAGGTCATTTTTCACCAGGCAACTTTCCAGCCCCTCTGCCTCAAGCCTATAGTGCTGAATGTGGTTTTTGTAACACAAGTGCAGGACCTAGCACTTGGCATTGTTAAACCTCATACAACTGGCCTGTCCAGATCTCTTTGCAGAGACTTCCTACCCTCAAGCATATCAACACTCCCACCCAATTTAGTGTCATCTGTAAACTTACTGAGGGTGTACTCAATTCCCTGAGGAGAACATGCCCCAATACTGAGCCATGAGGAACACCACTTGTGACCAGCCACCAATTGGATTTAACTCCATTCACCACCATTCTGAGCCAGCCATCCAGTCAGTTCTTAACCCAGCAAATTGACAACCTATCCAATGCAGTTTTCTTCATGAGGGTGCTGTGGGAAATGGTGTCAAAGGCTTTACTAAAGACCAGATAAAGAGTATCCACAGCCTTTCCCTCACCCACTTAGGGGGTCACTTTGTCATAAAAGGAGATCAGGTTCATTAAGAAGAACCTGCCATTCATAAACCCATGTTGACTGGGCCCGATCATCTGGTTGCCCTGCACATAATGGTACTCAAGATGATCTGTTTCATGACCTTCCCTGACACCGAGGTCAGATTGACAGTCCTCAGAAGATTTATCTGTAGCCAATAAAAATTAACCAGTTTCAGCAGACAATGTTGTTTCTATATGTGAAACAAGTTGTTTGATTCTTATGTTGTCTGTTTGCACATTCACACTACACAGGAACAAACTTCACCAAACTGCATTAGAAGCTTGGAGAGATTCAGAAGAACTTAAACTGGTCACCAAAAGAAAGCCTGCAATTAAGACCATCAGAGAAATGAATGAGGTCTTTACAGACAGTATGGAGGGTTAGAAAAATCACGTACAACCACAGATGATGAGGTAAGGAACAACAAAGGTTAATACATCTGAGCAAACTCATTTCCTTCTGGCTGCCAACAAGAAACAAAGACAGGCAGCCATTCCTCTGTGCCTGTTGGTTCCCTGTCCCTTTCTTTGTTTTTTCAAAAGCCAAGGATACAGCCATGCTATGCCAACAAATGGAAATTGTGCATCCTCGTGAAGGAGCTGATGAACCACAGTTTATTACAGAATCACAGAAACACTCAGGTTTGAAAAGTCCCTCAGGATCACCAAGTCGAACTGATAACCCTACTCTACAAAGTTCACCCCTAAACCATATCCCCAAGCACCACACCCAAACCACCTTTAAACACATCTGGGGTTGGTGACTCAATCACCTCCCTGGGCAGCACATTCCAATGCCTGACCTCTGTTTCCACAACAAAATTTTTCCTAATGTCCAGTCTAAACCTACCCAGTCACAGCCTGAAGCCGTTCCCTCTTGTTCTATCACTAATTATCTGTGAGAAGAGACAGCACCAGCCTCTCTACAGCATCCTTTCAGGTAGTTGTAGAGAGCAATGAGCTCCTCCCTCAACCTCCTCTATTCCAAACTAAACAGCCCCAGCTCCTTCACTCTTCATAAGATTTATTCTCCAGGCCCTTCACCAGCTTTGTTGTCCTCCTCTGCACTCACTCCAGCACCTCAACATCTCTCTTGTATTGAGGTGCCCAAAACTGGACACAATACACAAGGTGTGGCCTCACCAGTGCCAAGTACAAAGGGACAATCACCTCCCTACTCTTGATGGGTACAGCATATCTTATACAAGCCAGGATGCCACTGGCTTTCTTGGCCATCTGGGCATACTGCTTGTTCATATTCAGTTACTTGTCAACTAGCACCCCCAGGTCCCTTTCTGCCAGACAGCTTTCCAGCCACACTTCCCCAAGCCTCTAGCATTTCTTGGGGTTGTTGTGACCCAAGCACAGGACCAGGCATTTGGCCTTGTTGAAGCTCATCCTATTAACATCGTCCCATTCATCCAAGCCAAGTCCCTCTATAAAGCCTCCCTAGCCTCATGCAGATCAACACTCCCACCTAACTTGGTGTCATCTGTGAACTTTCGGATGACATATTCTGTGTCTTCATCAAGGTCATCAATAAAGATGTTCGACAGAAGTGGTCCCAATACTGAGCCATGAGGAGAACCGCTTTTGACCAGCCGCCATCTGGATTTAACTCCATTGACCACCACTCTTTGGGCCTGTTCCCCCAGCCAGTGCTTTATCCATCAGAGCCTGTGCTCATCCAAGCCATGAGCAGCCAGTCTGTCCATGAGAATTTTGTGGGGAACAGTGTCAAAGGCTTTTTGAAAGTCTAGGTAGCCAATATCCACAGCCTTTCCCTCATCCAACAGTCAGGACATCTTGTCATAGAAGGAGATCAGTTTGGTCAGGCAGGACCTGCCCTTCATAAATCCATGCTGACTGGGCCTGATCCTCTGTTTTTTCTCTATATGTCGTTACTGTGTCTGTGGTAATTTTAGGCTATGCCTTTCAAATTTTCCACAGATCTTGAACAGAAAGTGGTAAAATGTAAATAAATCACTATTGGGTGTAAAAAGGAAAATAAAGATAGTTCTAAACAATCCCCTTGGAGAGATACCTACCATAAGATTTGGTTCCCAAAACAATTTCTCTCTCTCTTCACTTTTTCACTCTGGGAGAGACTAACTGACTTCTACTTGACCTTGGCTGTGTTGTTTTGACTGGTATTAACTTCTCTGCTTCTGTCTCTTGTCCCTTGTGTACAGGGGAGTAGGGCACGAGGCAGGGAAAGGATTAGCTGTTGCAGCTCCCCTGGTCTTTGACTGGGGTGGGGAGGGGGGGTCCTTGTGCTGTTTACTAATTGTAAATATCTGTAGATATTGTAACTACAGTATAGTTTGTACATATTTATTGCATTCTGTTGTAGATTGTAGTTTTGCTTGTCAATACAGCTTTCCTTTGCTTCCAACTGAGCTGGTCTGGCAAATTTAATGTTGGGGGGGGGGAGTTTTCAACCCACCACATTACAAAATTGACACCTATTCAACATGGGGCTTTGCTTGATTAATTCCTGCTCAGATTAAGGAAGCCCAAATGAAGCTGGTTTGGGTATTGTGGCATTTGAATACTCTGTCTTAAGTGTAATGTTTTATAAATGGTTTGTTTCTGCACTGATTGATCAAGTTGGTAGGTACATAGTATATAAGCTGTTCCTTTGGTTTAAATACAAGTTAACGAGGTTTGGTGATTACTACCTTGGATTTGTTGGTTTGGGGGGATAAAACAATACAACTCTGAGTGTCCCTCCTGAGCTTTTTGAATTTAGTGTTCCTGTAACTGAGAGTTAGCTTGGAGATTTGAATCTTAAGATGGTCTTTTTATTATATCTAAGTTTGCTATTTGTGGTGGTAATAATAGGTCTGTTAATAGCATTATACCAAAAGGGGCTTGCAGCTGATTGCTCTAAGCAGAGAAGGAGACATAAGAGATCTGACTCTAATGTAGACAGTGCTAGTGCTGAGGAAGACACACAAGCAGGAGAAGCTGAAGCAACAGGCAGTAGTAGGCACACCAGAGTTAATGGGAAAGCTGCTTTGAATCACAGAGAGTGCCGCAGCAGAGCTGGCACTGAGCCACTGGTGGGGTAGCTGCTAGCCCCTGTGGAGGCAGCAGTGGCAACCCCAGCACCGACAAACCCTGATCAAGCGGCAGTGGCTGTGCCAGTGGTGACTGCAGACCCAGCTGTGCCAGTAAAAACAGAGGCACCATCAGTTTCACCTGTAGCCCCTGCACAAATGGCAGCAGCCGGTGCACCAACACCCGTAATGGTAGCAGTGGCAGCTTCACAGGCAGCAGCCATTACAGAGGCAGAGAGACTTCTGCCCATTGCAGCTGGAACAGAAGTGCATCCAGCAGCGGCAGCAGCAGGGTCCCAAAAGAGAGCCCAGTGACGCTGTTTCTGTGCAAGCCCCTCTGCTTCTGTCTGTCCTGCTGTGAATTTCCAAGCAGCACCAATAGAACTGGTTGCTACTCTGGACAAAAAGCCTGATGACAAGGATATTTCTGATCCAGGTCCAAGTTCTCCACGTAAAACAAAAGGGACTTCTTCTCAAGTGCAGATCAGAAGTCGAACCAAGAGTATTGCTCAGGGTGATTGTGATGAGGAAGAGAAAGTCTGTCTTAAAGATCTAGGTAACTTAGTGAAGGCATCAATGAATGGTGCAGATTCAGGAGAGGTATGAGTCCTAGTAGATCAGGAACCTAGGGTGGTGTTTCTGAACTTAAGGAGATCCTACAGAGGCTTTCAACAGGGGGACAGCAGAATGAGGAAAATGAGAATCAGGATGATGATGAAGATGATAAGGATGACATACAGTCAGCTAAAGTACACATGCAGGAACTTAGGCATGTAAGAAAAGATTATATTAGAGGAGATACTGAGACTAATGAGCTGGTTTGGAAGATGCTATGACACAGATGCTCCTGCTTTAGTGGTAGGTGACAAGTCAGCGGCTCAGCTGGGAACTCTTTCGAAGGATGGGTCAACTGACAAGCATTTAGGAAGTTGCCTTGGTAAAGTTTCTCTGTGGGCACGCCTCCTGTTGGCTGTCCTAGTGAGATATACATCTAGGGACAATCTCCCATGGAACCCTCTGTTACCATGGAGGGAACAGAATCTATTGGGATGTATACATTCAGTGGCCTGGCACTTCAAAATTTCAGAAGTACAGGGCTTTAGTTGACACAGGAGCTCAGTGCACCATAATACCATCAAATTATCAAGGATCAGAGCCTATAATTATTCAGGGAGTCATTGGTGGATCTCAAGAGCTGACTAAGTTGCAAGCTGATGTATGTTTAACTAGGAAAGAGTGCAAGAAATATATTATTGTAACAGGACCAGATGCACCTTGTATTTTGGGAACTGATTTTCTGAGAGAAGGGCGTTTCAAAGACCTTAAGGGTTACCAATGGGCTTTTGGAATAGCAACTGTTGAAAATGAGGGAGGAAGATTGAAGTTGTCTATTAGACCTGAGCTTTCAGATGAATCTGCAGTTGTAGGACATCATGAGATAGAGGATGTAAAGCTGCCGGTTGCTTCTCAAACTGTGCATCACAGACAATACAGAACCAACCGTGACTCTTTGGTGCCCATTTACAATTTAACTCGTCCGTTGGAAGGTCAGAAAGTCATTAGCAAAACTCATTCACTTTTCAACAGTCCAATCTGGCCTGTGCAAAAGCAAAATGGAGAATGGCATCTCAGAGTTGACTTCCATGTCCTGAACAAAGTAATTCCGCCCATGAGTGCAGCTGTACTAGACATGATGGACCTCCAATATGAGTTGGAATCCAAGCAGGCCAAATGGTATGCTACCGTAGACATTGCTAAAGCTTTCTTCTCTATTCCCATAGCAGAGGAATGCAGGCCTCAGTTTGCTTTCACCTGGAGAGGCATTCAGTACGCATTCAATCGTTTGCCCCAGGGGTGGATTCACAGTTCAACCATCTGCCATGCAGTGATCCATGATGCTTTGGAGAAAGGTGGAGCTCCAGAACACATTCAGTTCATCGATGACATCATCGTCTGGGGTGAGACTGATGAAGAAGTCTTCGAGAAAGGTAACAAAATCCTTGACATTCTCTTGCAAGCTGGTTTTGCTATCAAGCGAGACAAGGTGAAAGAATCTGCCAGAGAAATCCAGTTTCTGGGAGTGCGGTGGCAAGATGGTCGCCATCACATCCCAATGGATGTGATAAACAGAGTCTCCACCATGGCAAATCCCACCAACAAGAAAGAAACTCTGCGTTTCTTAGGCATAGTGGGATTTTGGAGACTGCACATTCCTGGATACAGTCAGATTGTGAAACCTCTATATGATGTGACTCGAAAGAGAAACAATTTCCAGTGGGGTCCCAAGCAACAAGCAGTCTTTGATGAGATAAAGAGAGAAGTAGTCCATGCAATGGGTTTGGGACCTGCCCAAACTGGTCCAGACATTAAGAACATTCTGTACACGGCTGCAAGTGACAATAGTCCAAGCTGGTGCTTATGGCAGAGAGCTCCAGCTGAGACATGAGGACATCCTCTTGGTTTCTGGAGTTGTGGCTACAAAGGCTTAGAGGCAAATTATACTCCAATAGAGAAAGAGATTCTAGCTGCTTATGAAGGAGTAAAAGCTGCTTCTGAAGTAATTGGAACTGAGTCACAATTTCTTTTAGCTCCTAGATTACGAGTTTTGAATTGGATGTTCAAAGGCAAAGGTTCTTCACCACATCATGTGACAGATGTCACATGGTCTAACTGGATGGCTCTGATAACACAGAAAGCTCAAATGGGAAATCATGAAAGGCCTGGTCTGGTGGAAGTGATCACAAATTGGCCAGAAGGCACTGATTGTACAAAACCTCCAGAGGAGAGAGTAACTCGTGCTGAGGAAGATCCTCCTTGCAGTGATCTTTCTGATGATGAAAAGAAGTATTATTTGTTCACTGACGGTTCCTGTTATCTTGTTGGAAACAACTGGAGATGGAAGTCTGCAGTGTGGAGTCCTACACACAGAACTGCAGAGGCAAAAGTTGGAGAAAGTGAATCCACCCAATTTGCAGAAGTAAAAGCTGTCCAGCTAGCTCTCGACGTAGCTTAATGTGAGAAATGACTAATTCCTTATCTCTACACTGATTCATGGACAGTAGCCAACACTTTGTGGGGTTGGCTAAAGGACTGGAAAAACAATGGTTGACAGAGTAAAGGAAAGCCTATTTGGGCTGCTGAGGAACAGCAACACAACCATCAGGCAGACTTAGCTGCAAAAGTTTTTCAAGTAGATATGAACTCTGGTCTTGATCTTGACTGGAAACACTGAGGTGAGCTCTTTCTAGCTCAGTGGGCTCATGACTCATCAGGATATCAAGGCAGAGATGTGACCTACCAGCAGGCTTATGACAGATCCACTGACATTTCCATGGACGCAATCACACAAGTCATCCATGACTGTGACATTTGTGCTGCTATTAAGCAGGCAAAGCGGATCAAGCCCTTGTGGTACGGTGACCGATGGTCCAAGTACAAGTATGGCAAAGCGTGTCAGATTGACTACATCACTCTACCTCGGTCTCGATCTGGTAAGCAATATGTGCTGACTATGGCAGAGGCAAGCACTGGATGGTTGGAAACTTACCCAGTTCCTCATGCAACTGCAGCTAACACCACTCTTGGTCTGGAAAGACAAATCCTGTGGAGACGCAGTACTCCAGAGAGAACTGAGTCAGAAAACGGAACCCATTTCAAAAACAATCGTATAAAAGACCAGGTCAAAGAGCACGGCATCGAATGGATATTCCACATTCCCTACTATGCACCAGCTGCAGGAAAGATCAAACGCTACAATGGTTTGCTGAAAACCATTTTTAAAGGGGTGGATCTTTGAAAAAACTGGGAGAAACATCTAGCACAAGCAACCTGGTTGGTAAATAGTAGCGGTTCAGTAAATCAAGCTGGACGTGCACAATCAGAGTTCTTACAAAAGGTAGAAGGTGATAAAGTTCCTGTTATTAGAGAGAAGAATCTGTTAGGAAAAACTGTATTTTCTCCTTCAGGAGAGGCCAAACCTATCCAATTCTGCTAAAGGTCCTGGTCACACTTACTGGGTAATGCAAGAGAATGGTGAAATTCAGTGTATTACACAAAGAAATCTAACTTTAGCTGAGAGACTTTAAATTCAGAGTGTTGTACAAATACAATATTGCGCCCAAAGACAGAATCCATGAGTAATCTACGATGCATAAATCCTGAGAGCCCTGCGTCACCTGAGAGTCTCTGTTCCTTTTCTACGTCTCATCTGCAAAGAGACAAATTGTTTTCTTATTTCCTGTTTTTTGAACTTTTGAATCATCTACATCTAACATAGCCGGAAATGGACTATGAACTTTATTTACTCACTGTTATAGATATTGTTTTAGATTAGATGGATAGTATTAGCAGCCAATGGAAATGTTTAGTAGGGGTGAAATGTGGTAGTTTTAGGCTATGCCTTTCAAATTTTCCACAGATCTTGAACAGAAAGTGGTAAAATGTAAATAAATCACTATTGGGTGTAAAAAGGAAGATAAAGATAGTTCTAAACAATCCCCTTGGAGAGATACCTACCATAAGATTTGGTTCCCAAAACAATTTCTCTCTCTTCTCGCTTCTTCGCACTGGGAGAGACTGTCTTCTGCTTTCACCTTGGCTGCATTGTTTTGACTGATATTAACTTCTCCGCTTCTGTCTCTTGTCCCTTGTGTACAGGGGGGTAGGGGAGGAGGCAGGGAAAGGAGTAGCTGTTGCAGCTCCCATGGTCTTTGACCAGGGGGATCCTTGTGCTGTTTATTAATTGTAAATACCTCTAAATATTGTAACTACAGTATATTTTGTACATATTCATTGTATTCCATTGTAGATTGTAGTTTTGCTTGTCAATCCAGCTTTCATTTGCTTCCAACTAAGCTGGTCTGGCAAATTTAATGTTGGGGGGGGAATTTTCAACACACCACACTGTCTCAATACTTCATGAGTACATGAGATTTTAAATTGAGAGAATATACTTTTACAAATATAAAACAAAAGGAAATTTGTCACTCCAAGCCCCCAAAGTTTGAACATCCCTGGACTTTCACTTCGAATACAGATGCCATGCTTGGCCTCTACACATTAGGAATCTGAAGGAAAATCTTGGCTATCTACGATATCACATATTTAAGAAATTTTTTACTTAATTCAAATGTTGATGACTTCAACTCTAAATAGAAAAATCAATTCGATTTTTACTAGTTACAGCTATTCCAGCTAATAGTTTGCTGTATGTACTCAGAAGAAGAAAAATACAGTCCATCTGAGTGATGGGAAGAAAAATAAGTAAAGAAATAATGGAGAGAGGTGAAATGTATGAAAACTGAAAGGAACCTAAGCTAACAAAGTGCACAAGTTTATCAGTAATGGGTCAAAAGTTGCTCCTCTTCACATTATTACAAAGAGTTAGTAAGCCTGGAAAGTTTCTATGCTGGTGTCAGATGGCTATCATAAACTAGCTGTAAATTAATCCAACAGTAATTAAAGAAAATTGTGAAACAGATACACAAGTACTCAGGAAAAGAGATAGAGAAGGGTTTGAGAAAAAAATTAAGTGTTTAGGTAATAAGCTTTTCAATAATTTCTGAAATTTTAATTCATTAATGTGGCAGTTTAGGCTGGGTGCCCCCTGCTACTGCTACATGAGATACACCTCTGGTGTCCCAGGTGCCCACCCAATAGGGGTGGACACAGGAAATGGCGTATTTCTACCCATAAATCCTGCACCCTAAAAATCCATCTGCAAAGTCATTCTCTTCCTCTTTCTTCCCTCTCCGCTCCCATGTGAGATGCTCTCTCTTATCGGGTAACGGTGGGGTAGTATCCTCAAGGCCTCTTAGGCCTGGCTAGGCCTAATGCCAGGAGGAGAATGGAGGGGGGGGCAGTCTCAGACCTGGCCAGTCTGAGACTTGCCTAGCAGTGGGAGGGGGGGAAGAAAGAGCCCTTGGGGTTTGGGTATACCTTCAGGTGGGAGAAGGGAAGAATTGGGAAGCTTTGGGAATTATGTAAGGGGCTCCGTATGCGTTGGGATATTCTTTGCCACTATGCTTTGTAGTGTTTTGTAGTTTCACCAATTGCTTTTCCATTTAAACTTTCCATCACTCTCCAATCCGTTTGTGCGAGTTTCATTCTTTTGTCCCTCTCGGGGCAAGAGACGATCTGTCTGGCCTCAAACCAGAACAATTAGTTTCAAATAGAAAAAAATTTCCCATGGTTTTGCGCTAAATTAGAAGCTTTTGCTTTTACCTCTACATGACAGAGCACGCTGGAAAACAAGAATAGGTATTATTCATAGCCACCGTGGTATGCCTCTCTTTTGATCTTTAGAAGCTCCTGTGTACCTACTCAATACGTTCCTCTTGAGGGAAAAATTGCAAATACTGGTTTTCCAGTATATCTCGCTTTTTCACATTGTCAAAAAAAAAAGTTGGGGGGGGAGATTAGCATTGTTTTATTCGTGTCAGCAGAGGCAAAAACAAGTCTAAGTAACTTCACAGAGGCTGTCCAAGCAGATTCTATTCAATCCAGTGGCTGCTGAATTCTGGTTCCACAGGTATCTGGGCCTACCGAAGTAACACAGCAGAAGAGCAGGGAAATAAAAAGGTTTTACCAATAAATTAGTACAAGAAGTACCCAAAAGAAGGAGCCACACTTGGTTACCATTTGTTCAGTAGGCAAAGGATACTAATATGAATGACAGCAAGTTCATATTGTCTTAGCTTCTGCTGCCAAACTGACTAAAGAAGTGCTGCAGCTGATCATAAAAATGATGAGACAATTACTGCTCGAAAGCCATACTAGACTAAACCAGAAATCGTACTGTGTAACCATGATTTAATGGCAGGTATCCCCATAAAAAGCTAGAGCCTGGACAAAAACTTCTGCAAATTAAGAGGCAGGATTTTCAGACAGATTTATCTACAAAAGCTTACAGTGTTGTTCTCTTCTCTGATACCTGTGTTAGAGACTTTCAAGTCCAGCATACTTGTATTTTATAGAGACCATCAGTCACTGACACACCAAATTGGATATAACAGAAACCAAACAGTCATTGAAAACATTTCATTTGAAGATACGTGTTAATATAAATCATCATCAACTTCAGGTTTTGGAATGGAGCTGCTAGGACTGACCTTAGAATCAGTGTAGAAAATTATTTCTACATACACAACTCTTCCATTGTCAATATAACAAAAAATGATGACCTGGCCTTCTAAACACTGGAGAAAAACCTAGTACCAAACCAGAAAGAAAATATTCCAATTTTCAAGAAGGGTAGGAAGAAAGGCTAGAAATTTCAGGGATGTCAGTATCACTTCAGTACCTGGTAAAACTATAGAGATTATTATGGGAGTTACTGAAAAACACTTGGGAGACAATGCAGTCATTGATCATAGCCAATATGGGTTCATGAGGAAGAAGTTCCTGTTTAACTAACTTGATTTCCTTCCATGACGAGGACATCCATCTAGCTTAGCAAGAGAAGCCAAGTAGATGTTTTGGATTTTAGCAGGGCTTTTGATACTGTGTCTCACTATTTCCTTCTAGACAACCTCTCCAACATACAACTAGACATGTCAGTAATACAGCAGGTGAACAACTGGTTGACAGGTCAGGCTCAAAGTGTTACGGTAAATGGATTGACATCAAGCTCCTGCACAGTCACAACTGAAGTTCTCCAAGGCTCAGTTTTATGGTCCATGCTCTTTAACAATTTTACAAATGATCTTGACACAGAAGTTGAATGTACGTTAAGTTTGACAGTGATACTAAATTTAGGAGGAACTGTGGAGTCCCTCAAGGGTAGAGTCCTTACAGAGATAAATGGATAGACAAGAGAGCTGGGCAATCACCAGCCTTATAAAATTTAACAAGAGCGAGTGCAGGATTCACTTGGGATAGGGTAATCCCAGTTAAATGCACAAACTAAGGAACAAGAACATGGAAAGCAGCCTTGTGGAAGATCTGGGGATTTGGACTGATGGCAGGTTGACAATGAACCAACAGTGTTCCCAGCAGCCAAAGGGGTCAATTGTATCCTCAAACACAGCATCACTAGCCAGTGAAGAGAGACAATTTTCTCATTTTACATTGCACTGGTATGGCCCCACCTCAAGTACTGTGTTCGGTTTTGGGTACCTCAGTATGAGAAGGACATCAAGCTCAATATCAGGTGCAGGGGAAGGTGACCAAGGTGATGAAAGGCCTTCAGCACAAGGACTTACTAGGAGCAGCTGAGGTCATTTGGCTTGTCCAGCTTGAAGAGAAGGATGAGAGGTAATCTTATTGAAGTTTACAACCTCCTCAAGGGAAGCAGTGGTGGGGGAGGTGCTGATTTCCTCTCTTTGGGGTCCAGCAAGAAGTTATGAGGAAATGGCATAAAACTGTGTCAGGGGAAGTTCAGATTGAACACTAGGATAAGATTCTTCACTGACTGCTCACTGGAACCATCTTCCCAGGGAAGTGGTCATAGCATCAAGCCTTTTGGAGTGCAAGGACCTTCGGATGACACTCTTTGTCATGTGGTTTAGTTTTAGGTAGTTCTGCAAGGAGCAGGGACTTCAACTCAATGATCCTCATCTTTTCCAACTTGAGATACTCTATTATGCTATATGCCCACAGAGTTCCTCTGTTTCATGTTGACAGCCTATACTCACTCATCCCACTCTTTCCTCTCTCACAATGACCTTCTTCTGTAGAAAGGAGAAATTCTCTGCGCAAAAATCTCTAATTGCTCCTAGAATCTCATCAACTTTTTTATCAAATCTTGCATCAAAACCTATGGGCTTTAAGCCAGAGAAAATTCCTCAGGCAAGTGTACTGGAGATCCAGTCCTAGAGTTTGTTCACTTTGCCTATGCCGTTGTTTTCCTCCAGATTTGCTACTATTTTAGCACATTCTGTGTAAGCTTTGCTAATTCACTTGACACGTGATGGTTTGAAACTGTCTCTTTAACTTTTCTTTGCAAAGTTCAAAACAGAGAAAGTGAAAGAGTGTAAATAAGTCACTATTGGGTGTAAGAAAGCAAAATAATGATTGTTCTAAACACTTCCATTGGATAGATAGAAATGTTTAAGAACTATTACCCAAACAAAGTGGGGCACTCTGCACATTCTGTGTTCTGCAGTCGGGGCAGTTACTGGGCTGTCTGGCTGATGTTTTCTTCTTCTCTTCTGGCTGAAGATAACACACACTCACCTTGGCAGCTAAGTTAACAACTTTCTGCTCTAACTAACTCTACTTTCTGTCCAAAGGGGGTCTGGGGTTGAAGCTCCTGGAGAGGGAGGCCCCTTTGGGAAGGGTCCCCTTTGGGGGGAAGCAAAGGGAGCTTGGTTGTGCTTTTCTGTTGATTGTATATATTTGTAAATGTTGTGAATTTTGTATATTTGTACATATTCATTGCATTTCATCGTAGATTGTAGATTCTGCTTTGTAAATACACCTTTCATTTGTTTCCAGACTGGGCTAGCCTGGTTATTATCGGTGGGGGGGGAATTTCAGCTCACACTGACACAACACATCACCAAGATGCTGTGCAATATGTAAACATATAGATCATAGCCCAGTGCCCTCAAATTTAAGTAAGACTTAGAATGTTTTTTTTTTTGTAAAATAACTCCACCAGTCAATTTCAGTATTAAATAAAAATGTAAAAAAGAAAGATTTTAGAAGGAACTTATTTTGATAGATTTTAAGTCAAAAGAGTAACTTTGTTTAAGGACAGATGAAGATTTCAAAAAATGCTGTAGATTCAGTGAACCTCGAGCAGGAAGCAATACCTTCTATAGGTAATTTAATTTCATTTTACACCAGTGAAATGAAGAGTTGTTCCTCTGCATTGAGTAGATTTAAACTGGTGTACAACAGGAGTATTTGAGAGGGAAATAAGGTCCAGTGTGTTTTTAACAGCACCTGAGCCTGGTGCTGTAGTAAAAGTGCAGGCTTCTCTAACACAATTTCCAAACCATGATTTCACCAAGGAAGCATAAGATGAGTTCCCAAGAAACTTTGCCAGAAAGCCTCCAATACCTGCTTGCTGTAAACTGTCATTTCTAAGACAATTTGCATAATGTAAGAAAAGAAGGAGGGGGGAAGGAAGAGAATTACAAACAACTCACTAATTTCTACATTAAATTTGACTGTCCCCATGCAAAAGAAAGGAAGATTTCCACTGTTTCCACTTTTGCGCTAAATTTACAACCTGAAGTGCTATGGGAAGGCCTTGTTAGTAATGCGCCAATACAGTCTGACAATACAAACAGCATGAAAAGGTAATACACTGCTCTAGGAGTCTGTCTAGCTTAGAGAATTGCAGGAAAATTTTGGCTGTTTAAAGAGCTAGTCACTTGCTTTACCAGGATGGAAATTCTCAACCCATAAAAAAAACCCTTTTGATGGAAAAGAAGTCATATGGAATAAATTGTACATCAAGAAAAGTTCCCTGTTGATCCACTCCCTTTATAAAAGAATTTCAGCCATTCTGAAATTTCTAACAGCTTTCCTTTTCTGGAAATGGAAAAATGGACAATCACACATTTCTCACTGCTGAAGGTGATGGGCTTCCATATTTCCAGAGTTATAAAATAAGAACACAATCAGCACTTCTGGGCAGAGATTAATTTCCTAGTCCACCCTTCCCATAAAAATGTCTTTTATATTTTCATCTCCATTTCATCATGCTTTGACCAATTTTAAGTTTCCTGAATAATCAGTAGCTTTTCTTGGGCAGCATCATTTCATCCTAAGAAAACAGTAACTAATGATAGCTAACAATAACTAAGAATAACTGTCATGTCCATGCCTCGAATGTATCCATTAATCTATCTGTTAAAGATCACACATTTCTGGTGAAAACTGAGCAGTCTCACTTCCTGCAAACAGACACACACACTTAACACTTAAAGTGGGTCTATTAATAGTGGGTTCATCATAGGGCTTCTAAGCAATAGTCAAACAATGTGGTAGCTTTGGGGTTTTTAAATGACTTGATTTTCCTTTTTTTTTTAAGTGTGGGAATGGCAAGAGAAAAAAACACATAAAAAGTATAGGTGTATGACTTGGTTTCCTCCATGATGCTTACATTTGGTATCTGTATTACTGTTTCACATGGGAATTTTAATTACTTCATTTTCCTTTCCCCTCAATTATACAATTGCCTTCCATATGGTCATTTTTATGCAGAAAAATGCAAATTATTCTGGCAATTCAAATTCAGGAATTTTTATATAATCACTGATGTCTTACTGTCCTTTTACTTTCCCTAGGCTGACTCCAGAATATAGAATACTACCTTTTTGTTAACACAAGCACTGATAAACACTGTAATTGACAAAGAATGTCAGTATTTTCAAAGAAGTTTCTGGAAATGCTAGGAAACATGAAGGGACTTTTTTCAAGGATTTTTCTGTTTTGAAGAAGGAGGCTATGAGCACATAAATAATTTCTAAGCACAGAAAGGACCCCTTCAGTCTTTTTGATAGCCAGCTAGGCTCTCAGAGGCTATACCTTGTTTGTTTACATGGAAAAAAACCAGTTCCTGCAAGTTTTGTATCAGAAAATTCTCTACAGGAGTCAGAGAGGGGGAAAGCTGCAAGCTGAGACCAGAATCTCTCAAATGTATATATAAAGATATATGAGAAAAATGCTTGGGGCTGGAAGCAGCAAAAAGGAACCCCTGAAACCAGCAAGAGCAAACATGATTAGAGGAAGACTGAGTGGAAACCAGAGAGGAAGACCATAAAGGCACTGTCTGGCTTTAGTTAAGAAGATAGACAGTATAGAGGGAACTGTGGAAAACCCTCAGAGGTAAATTGATACCCAGAGCTTAACTGAGAAGGGCAAAGGTGCAAGAAGGGAAGAGTGACATCAGTGTGCTAGGAAGAATGACTATGCATTAGTTGTAGAAAAGACTAGCAAAATACATGCTGCGTCTTTGGCATGATAAAGCCCCCTATATTACTGTGTTAACTTGAGGGTACATGAACTCACAGTAGCTCACTAGCCAGTGGTATTCAGTCCCTTGAAAGCCAAATATAACAGATTGAGAGTCCAAAAGGTTCCTGCAGTGCATTGAAGACAACTTTCTCCTGCAAGTAGTTGAAGAACCAACAAGAAGTGCAATGCTGGACCTGATATTAACAAACAAAGAATGAATGGTTGTAGATGTCAAGGTTGTGGGTAATCTTGGTTGCAGTGACCACGACATGTTAGAGTTGAATATCAATAGACAAAGAAGCAGGGTAATAAGTAAAATTTCAACCCTGGATTTTAAAAGGGCCAACTTTCCCCTCTCCAAGACTCTACTTGGAAATATGCAGTGGACTAGGGCTCTGGAAGGAAGCGGGGTCCAAGAGAACTGGTTAATATTCAAACATTACCTCCTCCAAGCTCAAGAGAAATGTATTCCCTTGAAAAAAAATCAAGTAAGGCAAGCAGAAGACCTGCATGGATAAGCAAGGGACTCTTAGTAAAACTCAAAACCAAAAGGAGGTTTACAATATGTGGAAAAAAGGACTGTTCAATTGGGAGGATTATAGAGATGTAGCCAGAGAATGTAGAGATGCAACAAGGAAGGCCAAGGCACTCCTGGAAATGAATCTCACCAGAGGGGTGAAGGAGAAGAAGAAGAGATTTTTCAAATATATCAATAATAAAAGGAAGAGCAGGTAAAAAGTAGGCCCACTACTGAATGAGAGGGGAGATACAGTAACTGATGATGCAGGGATGGCAGAGTTGCTGAACGCCTTCTTTGCCTCAGTCTTCACTCCTAAGACCAGCCCTCAGGAACCTCAGTCTCTAGAAGCAAGGGAGCAGAACTGGAGAGATGTGGACATTCCGCTGGTCAGTCAGGACAGCGTTAGAGATCTCTAATACCATCTGAGGACACACAAATCTATGGGCCCTGATGGGATGCATCCACAAGTGCTGAGAGAGATGGCTGATACTCTTGCTGAAACTCTCCACCATCTTTGAAAAGTCATGGAGAACAGGAGAGGTGCCTGACGAGTGGAAGAAAGCAAATGTCACTCCAGTCTTCCAAAAGAGGCAAGAAGGAGGACCCAGGTAACTACAGACCAGTCAGCCTCACTTCCATCCCTGGAAAGATGATGGAGCAGCTCATCTTGGAGGTCATCTCTAACCACATGGAAGACAAGAAGGTTATCAGGAGTAGTCAACATGGATTTACCAAGAGGAGATCCGGTCTGACTTATGTGATAGCTTTCTATGAAGTTATGACCAAGTGGGTAGATGAGGGAAGAGCAGTGGATGTCATATATCTTGACTTCAGTAAAGCTTTTGATACAGTATCCCATAACATCTCCATAGAAAAGCTCAGGAGATGTGGCATAGATGGCTGGTCAGTGAAGTGGATTGCAAACTGGCTCCACAATAGAGTTCAGAGGGTCATTATCAATGGCACAGAATCAACTTGGAGGCCTGTGGCAAGTGGTGTCCCCCAGGGATCAGTACTGGGTCCAGTTTTGTTCAATATCTTTACCAACAACCTGGATGAGGACATTGAGAGTGCCCTCAGCAAGTTCGCTGATGATACAAACTGGGGGGGTTGTCTGGCATCCCGTCAGGCTGTGCAGCCATCCAACATGACCTGGACAGGCTGGAGAGTTGGGTGCAGGCAAACCTCATGAAGTTTAATAAGGACAAGTGCAAGGTCCTGCATCTGGGGAGAAATAACAACAGGCACCAGTACAGGTTAGGGGCTGCCCTGATGGAAAGCAGCTCCACAGAGAAAGACCTTGGAGTGCTGGTGGACAGCAAGTTCTACATGGAACAACAATGAGCCAAGAGATGCCAATGGGATCCTGGGATGAATCAAGAAAGGTGTGTCCAGCAGGTCTGGGGAAGTTCTTCTACCTCTCTACTCTGCCCTGGTGAGACCACACCTGGAATACTGTGTCCAGTTTTGGGCTCCCCAGTTCAAGACAGACAGAGACCTGCTGGAGAGAATCCAATGGAGAGCCACGTCTCCCCTATGAAGAGAGACTGAGATCCCTGGGGCTGTTTAGTCTTGAGAAGAGAAGACTGAGAGGGGATCTGATCAATGTGCATAAATATGTGAGAGGTGAATGTCAAGTGGAGGGGGCCAGGCCCTTTTCGGTGGTTCACGGTGATAAGACAAGGAACAATGGGTTCAAACTAGAACATAGAAGATTTTACCTCAACATGAGGAGAAACTTCTTTACAGTGAGGGTTATGGAGCACTGGAACAGGCTGCCCAGGGGGATCTTCTCTGGAGACTTTCAAAACCCACCTGGATTCATTCCTATGCAGACTATCCTAAGTGATCCTGCTCTGGCAGGGGGGTTGGACCTGATGATCTCTTGAGGTCCCTTCCAACCTCTGATATACTGCCATACTGTGATACATCTGTGCACACCTTTTTTATGCTAAGTAGTATGCATGGTAAGATTTCTTATATATATATGTGTGTGTGTGTGTATGAATGTTTGAAATTTTACATTCCTCATTCAGCTTGTGCAAAGCTGGCCACCTGACAGACTTCAAAGTTCCACTGGTGATGCCTGCCTGGAATGGAAGTGCAAATGCTAAGATAATCCACTGTCAGAAATGAATGAACTTCTACAATCTTGCATATTGAAAGAACTATTTTGATAGCAACATTTTGATTACATCTTTATAAATATACCTGGAAAGGCTGATCTCAAATTACAGAACCTGAAGTTTTCTGATGTGCTATTCCTCTTAAGCAATACACAAAATACTTAAGATTGCACAACAATTAATGGAACCAACTGTTGTGAAATGTAAATTCTGGCCGAAAATAAGCGGCGGAGATATTTAAAAATATTTAATAAATATTTATTAACACTATATTACAAGTGATATACAATTGGTATTTACAGGTTCTAGTATTCAGTTGGAAAGAACCAATTCTGCAGAATGTATATATACAGGCACTTTAAATAGTTTGAGGAAATCTGTACGTTCAGAAAGTGAAACTAACTCGGAATGAGAGGTGGGGGGTGAGTGTCGGGGATCGGCACTCAGACAAGCACTTTGCACAAACTGCCACAGAAACTCTATGAATAAATATTCAGTTTACTCACTAACTGAAGAAACTTCTCGAGATTCTTTTCTTGACACTGTTTTATATTCCCGGAAATGGTAGCACGGATGTATCGTAATAACGCCATTGAAATGGTGCCGACCGCGTGGTGCCGTGCCGCGTGGTAGCGGCTTCTCTCGGAACAAAGGGTCCTGGAAGATTACCAGTGAACCCCGGAGGCTTTGCAGGTCACTTCGCAGGGTGCGCTGTGTAAACAAGCTTGCCGCTCCAGGGGAAAACCCTTGTCGCTGCGGTCGCAGGATACGGCCAAAAGTGGCTCCTCTGCGAAGCTGGAGCGACCCTTTCCGCGGTCTGTGGAGATCGGCTGGGACGGTGCCGCTCCTTGCCGGTCAATCGGGCGAAAACGGCGATTTGCGGTGATGCGCTCGAACACTGCCGGTCCGAGTCCCGGGCAAGCCGAATCTCTCGGCGGCAGAAGGCACGAGGCAAACACGGGCACGCACACGGGAACAGGCGCGGGTGTTAACACGGAGCACCGAACATGGATACCGGGCACGGAACACGGAACACGAGTTTACCGAAACAACCCCTATTTAACATTTGCCGCACGGACACTGGTCCAGTGAGCATCCTTGTTAAACAGAGCAACTGACCAATGAACTGATGTTTCACCAAATATAATGTGAGCATAACTTCTAAACAAAGCCAGCATGGCCATGTCGCCTGAGCTTTAATTGTCCCAAATGACCCAGGAAATTGTCTACTCAGACAAAGTGGTGCCCAGACTTCCCCCCCACACTCCAGAGGGGAGAGGGGGTTCCAGATGGACACGTAGGTGCACGTCCTGCCACTTTAAGGACACAGCCTTAGGCACAGGCATCATTCACCACACCAAGTGTGCAAAACAAAGCGTTGAAAACCAGGGAAACACTGGCATTACCATTGCCTGTGGAAGATTAGTCTGGCCCCCATCATCAGTGCAGAATGTGGTATTGTTTAACTTACAAAATCAAATCCTAAGTTTTTGACAGGTAAAGACTCACTTGACAGTCACAGTTTCAAATATTTGGATCTTTTACTTTTGCTTGTTTATTTTGGAACAGCTCCAAAACAGCATGCAGCATATTTTGCTGTAAACAGGTCATTAAAAGCAGCTACAGGCATACCACTGTTAGGGATGTGCATTAGGAATCAGCATGTGAGAATAAGTGGCAACAGCATGCATTTAGACAGCATTTAGACTGTGGCATCTTGGACTCAGTTTGTACTTTGTTTCTTAGCTGACAATTGAGTCTGGGCAAATCCAAGTAACTTTAGGCCAGGTAACATTTTCTTATGTGTCTGTCCATACTGAACACAGTAAAGAAGCTCAGCTTCAGTCACACAGGGAAATCTGAAGATTTGGCATTAAGTTTTATCAAGCCATGGTGCAATGGATACTGTCTGGATTTGGTGTTGTACTTCTCATTTTAAAAAAACACCTGCATTTTCCTCTCCTTACATTCTTCTGAAGGAGATTTTTGGCAATGGTGAAGTTATTCTACAATATTTATATGTACTGAAAGTAGAAAATGCATAAATATATTTAATTCTGATGTTCTGTGCTTGTTAAAGGGCTAAACGTTCACTATGGTTATAATTAATTCATGGCTACTGGATAAAAAACACCTTTGTTTCTCTGGCTAAGATAGCCTATTTTCCATTAAAAACACTACAAAACACCTGCAAGAGCTGCTGAATTCCACATTTTAAAATCAATATTTACACAGGGTTTTCACTGAAAACAATAATTCTGTCACCATCATACAATATGGTGAGACACAGGACCAAGTTGTCCAGGGAGGATGCAGATGCCCCCTCCCTGGAGGTGTTCCAGGCCAGGCTGGATGAGGCCTGGAGCAACCTGCTCTACTGGAAGGTGTCCCTGCCAATGCCACAGGGTTGGAATTAGATGATCTTCAGTGTCCCTTCCAATCCAAACCATTGTATGAATCTATGAATATTAGTTCCATTCCTTTCTCCACTTTTGCTGTGTCTGTCCCAGAAAATGTGCATTCACATTTAACTGAAATAAATTTATTGCCAGGAAAATTAATCATGTGAACAGAATGAAACATTCTCCTGAACTGAAAGGCAACATGCAACAAATGCAAGCTTATTTAAACAATCTGTCCACCAGCTTTGATTTTAATTCCATACGAAAGCTCTTTAAGGACTGCAAAATTGAAGCATATCACTGAGCAATGGCTAGGGCTCGCAGAGAACTTGCAGGCCAGTAGTCAGCCAGAGCTACAAACCCACAAAACTGCTTGACATGCAATGCTTTGGAATGCTTGGTTTCTCAATGTGACCTATGGTAAACTGTTGGGTTCAAAGCTTTTAGCACGACAATGTAACTGTAAGCCGTAGAAGTAATTGCGCCTAACATCAGTCTGCTGCCATCTTCTGGTAAAAAGTTAGGACGTTAAATAACCACTAATCCAATCGGTTCTTGCTTGCTCTCATCATCTTGGTTTTTATCTCACAGTAAGGCAATGTGATATTAATTATGCAATAATAAGAATCTTTTTCACAAATCCCTTTTACTGACCCTTTACTATATCTGCAATAACCTGGATAGTGACTGTCAAAGGAACAAAGTGGCTTCAGCATTTAGTAGCTATTTTTTTACTTGGAAAAATGCATCAACCTAGAAACAATACAATACACTTCACTAGCCATCTCTACATGAGAGACAAAACAAGTACAGCTTGAAAAGGTAGAATTTGATTCTAAATAGGCAAAACAAGGTGATGTTAACCAAGATAGAAGTGAAAGAGTATAAAAACTCCCCTTAGTTCTTTAACCAGTTAGTCTTAACTTGTGCCTGTTCATTTTAACTGTGTGCAGCTAGCACAAATTCCTCACAGTGATACGTCCTGTGACATGAGAAGCCAGTACATGATGATTTCAAAGAGAAATACAAGATTCACAAACTCGAGTAACTTGATCCCATATTCTGAATGACAAGCAGCAAATTCTTTAGCACAAGATATCCAAACTAATGGCAAAGATAAAGAATACAGATAAGAAAATTATTTTAAGCACACTTAGTATTCATTTTGTTGTTTAGAATATCCAGCAGAAAGATTACAACAATTTGCAACTCTTTAGCCCATTTAATCTAATCATAACTAGCTCTTGATCAACTGAGGTTGAGTCACAGGAAAAATTGTAATTGAGAAAGCCATTCTCAAACACGGAGATGAACATACAGTAAAATTACTCAGATGGCAGCGCTACCATAGTTCAACTGAGTGTCAAACATTGCTAGGGGGACAACATGCAGGTCTGCATATCACTGATAGATCAAGCATCAAAAAGTAAGACACAAAATTTGCAGAATACTTTACAAGGCTGAAAAAAATAATACAGTGCTCATGTGCAGTACAGTCATTCTTTTCCTTAAGGAAAAGGAAATACAGATCTCCTAGTGCAATAAAACAGAAGTTACACCATAGTCTGAAATACAAACACTCTAGGAAGGAAAACGAAAATGAACTGAACATCACAAGTTCCCAGCTAACTTCAGAAACCAAGCATCTCTATTAGTATCTATCTTCAAAGCCCTGCCAAAGTGTAATTATCTATGCCATTATAACACTGACCCAAACTGCAATACAGACAGTAATTTTTGACATGTTTTCCATCAGAAGGTACTGATGGAAAAAAATCCATCAAAATACAGTGATTGTTAGGCAACTTAACAAAGCTATTTTTGTCTGATTTTAAAAACATATTTGTTTTCCTTGTACTCTGTCTTCAAATTTTCCTTTTCGATAGTTCACAGTTTTAATGTTTATTTCAGTTCTGGCATTTTATGCTCATACAATGCCATGTTGACACTTCTGAAAGAAGTTACAGCAGAAAACATGACAGCACAAAAACTCTCTTCTTAATTCTGTTGCATTCCAATTCATTTTGCACTCTTACCAATAAAATAAGGGAACAAAATACTGCCAAAGCATTAAACAGTAAGTTCTTGATAAAGCTAGGATTTTCTAACTGTTAGCACTCCTCACTATTTGGGCAGAATGTTTGTATGAAATATTTACTGATGATTTATATTGACTTCCAATTCTAAACATTCTAAGTAGCAGGGAGAGGCCTTAGAGATGAAACATTGTGTAAAACTCAATCTCCTGATCAGCATCATCAGAGATTGTTCTTCTAAGTGCAGAAAATCTGGATGAAAAATCCGTCTGAAAAGTAAGACAGCACAGCTGGTCAAGCCATGGGAAATTATTCCTGGCCCACTCCAATGGTTTGCACCTATCTTCAAAATCAACAGCTTTGATTTGCAAGAATCATAGAATCAACCAGGTTGGAAGAGACCTCCAAGATCATCCAGTCCAACCTATCACCCAGCCCTAACCAATCAACTAGACCATGGCACCAAGTGCCTCATCCAGTCTTCTCCAGCAGGGGGAGAAAGAAAGTCGCCGCCTGGATTGGAGCAGCCCCAGCCAGATAAGCAGCGAGCCAGCATAACCCAGCAACTTGCCTCGCCACACAAAAAAGACAGAATGTACCTTCCATGTGTTCAACATTCAGTAACATTCTATTCAAAGTGCCCGCACGTAGCCGCGTGATATTTCCAGCTTAACCTGCCTCGTGATAACATTATAAATATCTCTGTACATAGTTGCAAGCCGCAAGCTTCTGGTCGAGTCTCCATCTATTGGACAAGCAGTGGAACTGCACCCTTTCGTTCCCTTAATTAGAAATTGACTGTAAATATTATAATTAGGTATAATTGTATATACTGAACCAATTATGAACTATATTGTTACAACCATGCATCCAAATCAATATATATGGGGATTAATAGTTATTCATAATTATAAAAAATAATTAATAATTTTCATAACTCGTTTCATAATTAATAATTAATAACCATTATCCTCCATCCCTAATCCCCCTTTCCATGACACAGACAGTGTCAAAGACTTTGCTGAAGTCCAGGTAGACTACATCCACAGCCTGCCCCACATTCACCAGGCAGGTAACCTGATCATAAAAGGAGATCAGGTTGGTCAGGCAGGACCTGCCCCTCCTAAATCCATGCTGGCTGGGCCTGATCCCTTGACCATCCTGTAGGTTCTGTGTAATTTCTCTCAAGATGACCTGTTCCATAACCTTGCCTGGCACTGAGGTCAGGCTGACAGGTCTGTAATTTCAGATTCTTCCTTCTGGCCTTTCTTGTGGATGGGCATCATGTTGGCCAGCTTCCAGTCATCAGGAACCTCTCCAGTGAGCCAGGACTGATGATAAATGACGGAGAGTGGCTTGGCCAGGAAGGAGCTGGTCGTTGTCCATAAGTACCCAGTTATATTGAAAAGTGAGGGCATGACCTCTGAATTTCAGTATCAGCCGATTTTTACTGGTATAACCAGCTTTCAGCAGTCCCAGGTCCCTGAGACCAGTGGGAAAGACTGGGACAAGGAACACTTCTGCTTAGTGGAGGAAGAGCAAGTTATAAAACAAACAGCATACTCAAGTCTATGGAGCACCCACAGTCACTGAAGGACTTAGCCTGGGTCACTCTGGGGCCACGCTCTTTATCACTGAAAGGTTGCAGCAATCCAGAAGAGGTTCCTTAGGGCTAGGAAAAAGTACATGTCCCTCATGTCTTCAAGAAAGCCAAGATAGAAGATCTGGGGAACTATAGGCCAGTCAGCCTCAATCCCTGGAAAATGATAATAAATAAGCCTGGAAAATGATAATAAATAAGCCTGGAAAATCAATTCCAGACACTGACTGTCTAAAGAGCTGGAGGATATCATTAGGAGTTGTCAGCAGAGATTTATGAAGCAGAAATTATGCTTAAATGAAACTGGCAGCTTTCTACAACAATGGGCTTGGTAGATGAGAGAAGTAGGTGTTACCTATCTTGGAACTGGTAAGGCTTTTAACATTTTCTCCCATAAGATTCTCACTGATAAACTGATGGAAGCATGGGTTAATCCACTGAGTTTGTGTCTGGTGAGGTTTTGATAGCAGAGGAGGGAGCTACTGGTGTGGCCCTTACAAGAAGATTGAAAAAACTGTCATGGGTCCAAGACAGACTCACTTCTAGCCAAGGCTGAGACAATCAACAGCTCCACAATAACATATTAAAGAAGGGAAAAACCTCTTGGGCAGGTTTGTTTTTTGGGTGGAGATCTTTATTCTTGGAGATGAGTGGGACATACAAGAGAGGGACAACCACATGAATACTGAGGCCGTCTTCATTCCCCTTCAGCCAGTGGTGAGATGGTGGGCTAAGCCCTCACAGCCCCTACAGATCAATGACAGAGTAAAATCCATATCCAGGATTGGAGGACCTCACAATGGAGCGAAGGATTGCTCCCAGACTGTAACTCTGAGGGAAGTCTATGCTAGAGCAGTCCACCACTGGGAGTATTGCCTTGTTGTGGTAGGGACAAACCTGGAATGTCTAGACATGGTCCCTCTCTCCCCCCTCCCTCCTGCAGGAGTCCGGAGAAACGTGGGAAAAGGGACAAAAGAACAGGTATCACAATGTTTGGGTAAACAAGTCTCCTTCTGGGGTAAGAGCACATGTACTGGCCACTGCTTCTTCCTGACCAGGCCTATGTTTCTGCCTTTTATGGCCACGGCCTGGCAAAACCCTTTTCATTGGGTAACTATTTGCTGGCTTCAGTTGCTCTATTGGCCCAATTGAATCTTGGGCAAGATATATATATATATAGATATAGATATAGATATAGATAGAATAGAATAGAATAGAATAGAATAGAATAGAATAGAATAGAATAGAATAGAATAGAATAGAATAGAATAGAATAGAATAGAATAGAATAGAATAGAATAGAATAGAATAGAATAGAATCAAGAAGGTTGGAAGAGACCTCAAGGATCATCGAGTCCAACCTGTCACCCTACACCTCATGCCTATCTGAACCATGGCACCAAGTGCCGCGTCCAATCCCCTCGTGAACACCTCCAGTGATGGTGACTCCACCACCTCCCTGGGCAGCATATTCCAATGACCAACCACTCTCTCTGTGAAGAACTTTCTCCTCACCTCCAGCCTAAACCTCCCCTGGCGCAGCTTGAGACTGTGTCCTCTTGTTCTGTATATATATATATACAGGCTGATTTGTAGTTGCCTTGCCTTGCCTGGACTGCCTTGCCTCAAGTTGCCTGGTCCAAGACCTGGGATAGAAGTCACAAGCCCTACTCACTGCAAGCCAAGAAGCCACGAACCTTAGGATCCAAGCCTTGCTTCCCCTTGCAACTGGAATTTTTGCCATGCCTCAGTTTACCCACGAAGACGCAAAAGCCCTTCACTGAACGTGTCGTATTGCCCACTGTCCTGCTGAAGCCAGACCAGCAACCAAAGACCACGTGGCATTCCTGCTGGCAACCAGCCGTGCTTGGCACACCAGAGCGCCCAAAAAAGCCTCGATGGTTAATGCAGCAGCAGCACCCCCCTACTCTTCATGAGCAATTAATTCATTGCCTCCTTGACTTAATGGTTCTTGTTCAGTTTCCCCCCCTGTGGTCAAGAGCCATTTTGCACCAGGGAATTCTCTCTTCCTATTATTCCTCCCAGTTTGCTTAAAATTGTTAAATTTGCTTAAATATTGTACATTCCCACTGTAAATATATATTCCAACCATACATCAAACATAATTAACATGGTTTGGGCAATTTTTTCATATTAATGAAAAATTATTAATATTTTTATTAATATTCATATTTGTCATATTATTAATGTTTATAAATTCATAACAAGCCTGTGAAAGGAACACATGCTGGTGGGAGAAATGTGTAGAGGACTGCCTCCTGTGGGAGGAGCACCACATTGTTGAAGAGAAAGATTGTGAGTTTTGCCCTGAGGAAGAGCAGCAGAAATAAGGAACAGACAGGGACTGACCACAACCTCCATTCCCTGTCCTGCTGCGCCACCGTGAGAAAAGAAGAGCTGGGCCTGGAAAGAAGGGAGTGGTGGATCAGGTTGTATGTATCACTGTCATACTCTGATTCAGTTGGTGAACTAATGGTTTTGTTTAAATGAAATTGATTTTTTTCCCCAAGTCAAGTCTGTCTTTTGTCTATGACTGAACTGGTGATAGCCCTCCCTGCCCTATATCTTGACCGTCAAGCCTTTTGTTAAATTTTCTCCTTCCCATCTCACCAGAGCAGGACAGGAGTGAGCAAGCTGCTGCCTGGTGTTTTGTTACCAAACAGGTAGATTTAAACCACAACAGCTAGGTAAGTGGACAGTAAGGTGGACTAAATTATGCCTGAGCCGCTAGGCACAAAGGGTTTTGATCAGTGGCATAAAGTTCAACCAGAAGGTAGACACAGCTTTGTGTCCCAGGGCTGGATAATGAAATAAATACTATGAAATACATTTATGTCAAATAGGCTCAGTACAAATCCAGACAGGCCTTAAGATGTCTCAACATGGTTCCCCCCTCTCTCCTTCTTCCTGCAGAAAGTAAGGGCAATGCAGGAAAAGGAACAAAGGGGACAGGACCTGTGCATGTCTGGTAAACAAGTTGTTTACCTGAGATAAGAGCATCTGTGATGACTACTGCTCCCCCAGAAACAAGGCCTGTGTTTCTGCCTTTTATGGTTATAGCCTGGCAGAACACCTTTCCATTTGGCAGCTACGTGTTACCTTCAGTTGCCCCATTGGACCAATAGGTCTCAGGCAAGTTATATATATACAGGCTGACTTGTTGTCACCTTGCCTTGGTCTTAAACTTTGCTTTCAAGCCTACTTGGACCTGCCTTGCTAGAAGCTGCCTCAAGTTGCCCTGCCCTGCCTCAAGTGGCTGAACCAGATCCTGGGATAAAGCCACGACCCCATACACAGCAAGCCAGAGAAGCCACAAGCCTAGAAGCTGGATCAGCCTAGCCTGCTTCCCGTTGCCACTAGAATCGTGCCATGCCTTAGTTTACCCAGGAACCAAACAAGTGCCTGTCACAAGAAGCATCATTAACCACCCACTGTCTGCTGAAGCCAGATCAGCCCTGGGACAATGTGGCTCCCATCTTGCTGGCAGCCTGCCATGCCAGCACCATACTAGAGCACCCCAAAGCCTCATAGCTAGCATAGCAGCAGCAGCAGCATCCCCCACATGGGTAGAGTCAGCTATGAGTAATTAATTCATTGCCCCTTTGGCTTAAGGGTTCTTACCGAGTCTCCCCCCATTGTGATTGAGTGCTATCTGCTCTCGGGAACCTTCTCTTTCCATGTTATTTCCTCCTGGTTTGCATAGAATTGTTGTATTTTGCCCAAAGACTGTACATTCCTACTGTAAATATATATTCCAACCTTACAATGATCCTTAACAAGTTTCGGCAATTTTTCATATTAATAAAGGGTTACTAGTATTTTTATTGATACCTGTTTGCCATATTGTTTATTAGTTAAGTGCAATTCCTTAACACTTTCTGAATGACCTGGGTACGGAACCATCAGCAAGTTTGCGAACAATACAAACCAGGAGAAGTGGTTCATAGACCCATTGTCCTGCTATTCAGAGGGACCGCAAGAAGATGAAAAAATGGGTCAACAGGAATATCATAAAATTCAACAAAAGGAGATGCATGCTCCTACATTTGGAGTAAGACAGTCTGATGTTTAACCATCTGGGGAGCAGCTTGTCTGTAAGGGCTGTGGTGGCCCTGGTAGACAAGCCAGTCAAGGGGCAGCAACATACCTAATAAAAAAGGCCAGTGGTACTAGGGATTGCATTGAACAGCGCATTGATAGCTCAACAAGGGAAGCGATCATTCCTCTACTCAGTACTGAAGAAGAGGCACCTGAATGCTGCCAAGTCTGGACTTCTCTGATGTGGACATACTGAAGTAAGGGTCCACAAGGATGTTAAAGGACTGGAACACCTCTCATGAGAAGAGAGGGCTCAGATCCTATCAGCATGTACAAATAGCTGGTGGGCTGGACACAGAGTTAGGCTATGGTGCCTAGTGACAGGACAGGTATACATTCCACAGAAGTAATCCAAAACCTTTGCCACACCCCCATCTGACAAAAATAGAGACATATCTATGCCCTGTCCTTGACAATTGCTTCTTTTTTCTACATATAGTTTCTTTTATACCAGTTTAATCTGAGGGAATGTTTCACAGAAGGATGAGAACACTGCATGGATCCAATGAGAATTAAGTACATTAATTCTTTCCTACCTTTGAAGTCTCTGATTACTTAATGCAAAATATAAATATTTGCTGTGTTCAACAACATCACAGGAATCTAGAAAATACTTCTAAACCTTGTTTTTGATTCCCCACTCATCCCTACCATCATTTAAACATTATATAAACTAAATATTGGAGTCAACAACATATAGCCAGTGGAAATACATCAACTTATATTAGTACTGTAAAGACTTAATGCGATAACAATATCTAATGACCTGATGTCATGATTGGATCAGTCCAAGTGCTACCTTTTCCCAAATGAACGTGTTTTATAAAACCCTCCATATTTCCTATGAGTACTACATGGAAAGAGCAGGGGACACTAAAGAGGGTTTAAAAAAAATCATCTTGAATAAACAAAGGATCTCTGTTCTTACAATGCTGAAATACTGTAAGGTCTATAATATGGCTTCAATCCTATTGTACTTTACTCATGTATAGTAACAGTGGATTGAACTGGTAACAGGTAATCATAATAGGAAGAAATGTGTGAAAGTAATAGGAAATTTCCAATCACTATCAAGAGGAGTAACAGAGCTGAAATCAAGTAATTTAGATTCTCCAGCATAAGCTTTGGAATTACAAAATTTGTCATTTTAAATGAATTTCGTTCTTTTGTAGAAATAAATAACATTTTTGTTAAGGTTATAACAACTGTTTTTACTTGAATCCAGCTCTGGCCTTTAATAGAGCTCTTTCTATATGTGCATTTGTTGTTTTGTTGACATACTATTTCCAACAGAACAAAAATGATGGCATCTTTAGTATTTGCTAAAAGAAACCTCACTCTGTTTTTTGTTTCCTTTTGTTTTCTTTTAAAGTTGGTTTAAACTCAGAATTTAATGTAACTAAGAAAAGAAACAGAGCTCTGTGGCAAGAAACTAGCTCGGTTCTGACTCCGTTTTTCCTAAGTTTTGCAATGTTTGGGCTGTGTGAACCCTCTACACAAGCTTCTGAAAAGTGATCCTACAAGTTCTGAGTAAGAATTCCCAACTTAAGAGACTTCCAGAGTTTGACATTTCCAGGCTATTATACTTCCACTCAGTCAAGTTACTTAAGTCCAGTGCTTTCTGCTTCATTGCACTTCATTTACAGAGGTTGTGTTTGGAAGATGAGTCCATTCCGACACTTTTTCAAGTTCTTGTGTAAAGAAGTTCCAAGACAAAACTAGCTTAGTGACTTCCACTGAAACTGCAGCCACTCAGCACAGCACCTAAGCATTTTCTTTCACTTTATTCCCAAGGAATCTTCACAAGAGTCACAAGGGGCAATAATAAAAACTCTTTACAAATATCTTCAGAATGGGACTTCAGCATATGAAGATGGAGATGAGCAGAACACTCTATAACACAGACTCTCTTTAAGAAAAAAAAAATTGAAGTTGCACTCCAGTGGCCAACTGACTTTCCAAACAAAAACTAACGGAAGTAAAATGTGAAGCTCTTGTTGTACTGGAATATGACGTAGAATCAAAAAATCCAATACTTGTAGCTCCTACCCACATGGAAGACAAGAAGGTTATAGGAGTAGCCAACATGGATTTACCAAGAGGAGATCCGGTCTGACTAATCTGATAGCCTTCTATGAAGTTACGACCAAGTAGGTAGATGAGGAAAGAGCAGTGGATGTCATATATCTTGACTTCAGTAAAGCTTTTGATACAGTATCCCATAACATCCTCATAGAAAAGCTCAGGAGATGCGGCATAGATGGCTGGTCAGTGAGGTGGACTGGAAACTGGCTCCACAACAGAGTTCAAAGGGTCATCATCAATGGCACAGGATCAACTTGGAGGCCTGTGGCAAGTGGTGTCCCCCAGGGATCAGTACTGGGTCCAGTTTTGTTCAGTATCTTTATCAACAACCTGGATGAGGACATTGAGAATATCCTCAGCAAGTTCGCTCATGATACAAACTGGGGCAGTTGGCTGACATCCCGTTGGCTGCATCCCTGTACAGCCATCCAATGTGACGTGGACAGGCTGGAGAGTTGGGTGCAGGCAAATCTCATGAAGTTTAAAAAGGACAAGTGCAAGGTCCTACATCTGGGGAGAAATAACAACAGGCACCAGTACAGGTTAGGGGCTGCCCTGATGGAAAGCAGCTCCACAGAGAAAGACCTTGGAGTGCTGGTGGACAGCAAGTTCTACATGGAACAACAATGTGCTCTTGTGGCCAAGAGAGCCAATGGGATCTGGGGATGCATCAAGAAAGGTGTGTCCAGCAGGTCTGGGGAAGTTCTTCTACCTCTCTACTCTGCCCTGGTGAGACCACACCTGGAATACTGTGTCCAGTTTTGGGCTCCCCAGTTCAAGAGAGACAGAGATCTGTTGGAGAGAATCCAATGGGGAGTCACGATGATGATGAGGGGACTTAAGCTTCTCCCCTATGAAGAGAGACTGGGGCTATGTACTCTTGAGAAGACTGAGAGGGGATCTGATCAATGTGCATAAATATGTGAGGGGTGAATGTCAAGTGGAGGGGGCCAGGCTCTTTTCGGTGGTTCACAGTAATAAGACAAGGAACAATGGGTTCAAACTTGAACATAGAAGATTTCACCTCAACATGAGGAGAAACTTCTTTACAGTGAGGGTTATGGAGCACTGGAACAGGCTGCCCAGGTGGGTTGTGCAGTCTCCTTCTCTGGAGACTTCCAAAACCCACCTGGATGCGTTCCTGTGTGGACTACCCTAAGTGATCCTGCTCTGGTAGGGGGTTGGACCCGATGATCTCTCGAGGTCCCTTCCAACTTCTGATATACTGTGATATCACAAAAACCCATTTTGGATTGCTGCCCTAATACACTGAACTCTTACTCTTGTACTTCTGCCCATCATCATCACACATACAAACACAACCCATGAATGAAAGTTGGTGTGAATTTTCCCCATAAGGCACCTTTTTGGAGGCAGAAGACCCAAGTCCCAGATGACCATTCCCAAGCACTCCTATGCTTACTAAGCCCATCAGTATGCCTTGTCTTTGCCATCACATGGCACTCCATCCCCTGCCTCCACTGAGGTGGCAGACCAAAGGACCTTGCTAGCACACCATCCCACAAACACCGACCCGTCATCTCCAGCTTTATCTCTAGTGAGCATGGGTTTTTTCCCTTTTCAATTTCAAATCTAATTTGAATATCTTTCAATAAGCCCTGACAACTTGTGTGCAAAAACCCTTTTACTCCTTTGGGACATGTGTGTTCTGTTGCCAGCAAGCTTGGTGGTGTGTAAACAGAACCCTGATCAAAAACTCTGAAGTTCTGCCAGCGACAACAGGCTTGGAGCTACCTATTGATCAAATGGGTGTTCCCATTTCCTCCTTCATTGTTCAACGGAAGGAATAGACAACAACACTACTTGTACTCCTTCTCCCTCAACCAATGATCCCAAGGCTTTGAAGTCTCTCTTGATTGCCCTTGGACTTGTCACTGCCTACCTAAAAAAATAATGGATAATAATCTGAGGACTCTACAGAGTAGGAGATTTTCTTACCACATCTTCAACCTGGGCTCCAGAAATACAGCACTTCCCTGAAAAGTGAGTCTGGTTTGTATATTGGTCTTTCTGCTTCCTTCAGAAAGGGAGTCACCTATGACAATGACCTTTTTCTTTTCTTTGTAGTAATTTTTGATGCAGGACATAGGCCTACTTAACTTTGGCAACACTTCTGGGCCAGAAAAGTCATTATCATTAGTTTCCACTTAGAGAGGGTACGAGGGTACCTGCTATGCAAGGGCACCTGGGAAGGTGGGAGCTGTTGCTAGGGGATGGACCTGCTGCACTGGGTAGGAACTTGTTGCCATTGTCCCCTCTCCTTTTGGCCATTATCTTCAGTGAGATGGAAACACGAAATGGAATCCTGTGTTATGTATCTTGCCCAGTTGTTGGATCTCGGGGAAAGCACAGTATTACTCCAGTTACCAATCTCACTGTCACATTCCCTGATGCTTCTCAACCTACTCACCTCTTCCTAGAGCTCTGCTACTAAGCAGGGTTCCTCTACCTGAGCACACCTGCAATAGGAGTGATCCTACCATCCTATACCAGTCCTTGCACACATTGCACAAAGTAAAGATCCCTAAGGTGGACAGGTATATCACTTCTGCTTTTAGATATGTGTCGGTGTGAGCTGAAATTCCCCCCCCCCACCAACAATAACCAGGCTAGCTCAGTCTGGAAGCAAATGAAAGCTGTATTTACAAGCAGAGTCTAAAATCTACAATGAAATGCAATGAATATGTACAAATATACAAAATTCACAACACTTACAAATATATACAATCAACAGAAAAGCACAACCGATCTCCCTTTGCTTCCCCCCAAGGGGACCCTCCCAAAGGGGCCTCTCTCTCTCCCAGGAGCTTCCCCCCAGACCCCCCTGGACAGAGAAGCAGAGTTAGTTAAGCAGAAAGTTGTTAACTTAGCTGCCAAGGTCAGTACGTGTTATCTTCAGCCAGAAGAGAAGAAGAAACAGCAGCCAGACAGCCCAGCAACTGCCCCCACTGCCGAACGCAGAATGTGCAGAGTGCCTACTTTGTTTTGGGTAATAGTTCTTAAACATTTCTATCTATCCAATGGAAGTGTTTAGAACAATCGTTATTTTGCTTTCTTACACCCAATAGTGACTTATTTACATTCTTTCACTTTCTCTGTTCTGAACTTTGCAAGGAAAAATTAAAAAGACAGTTTCAAACCATCACAGTCCACCCCTTCTAAACAATTCCATTGGCTGCTACTACCATTTATCTAATCTAAAATAATACCTACAACAATAGGTGAATAAAGACCATAGTCCATTACGGCTATCTCAGATGTAGATGATTCAAAAGAGTCAAATCACAGGAAAAACAGCAAACAGCTTGTTTCCTCGCAGATGGAGCGAAGAAAGGAACAGGGACTCTCAGGTGACTCAGGGCTCTCAGGGTTCGTGCACCGTAGATCTCATGAACTCTCCTCTTGGGCGCGATGCTGTATCTGCGCAACACTCTGAATTTAACCTCTCTCAGCCAAAGTTAGATTTCTTTGTGGAATACACTGAATTTCACCATTTTCTTGCATCACCCAATAGGTGTGACCAGGACCTTCAGCAGAAACCACCCCTCGGACAGGTTTGGCCTCTCCTGAAGGAGAAAATACCCAAACAGTTTTGCCTAACAGATTCTTTTCTCTGATAACAGGAACTCTATCACCTTCCTCCTTTCGCAACAAATCTGACTGGGCAGGTCCAGCTCGATTCACTGAACCTCTACTATTCACTAACCAGGTTGCTTGTGCTAAATGCTTCTCCCAGTTCTTCAAAGATCCACCCCCCATGGCTTTCAGAGTGGTTTTCAGCAAACCGTTGTAGCGTTCGATCTTCCCTGCAGCTGGTGCATAGTAGGGAATGTGGAATATCCACTCGATGCCGTGCTCTTTGGCCCAGTTTTTTTACAAGATTGTTCTTGAAATGAGTTCCATTGTCTGACTCAATTCTCTCTGGAGTTCCGTGTCTCCACAGGATTTGTCTTTCCAGACCAAGAATGGTGTTACGTGTAGTTGCATGAGGAACTGGATAAGTTTCCAGCCATCCAGTGCTTGCCTCTACCATAGTCAGCACATACTGCTTACCAGATCGAGAACGAGGTAGAGTGATGTAGTCAATCTGCCAGGCTTCACCATACTTGTACTTGGACCATCGGTCACCGTACCACAAGGGCTTGATCCGCTTTGCCTGCTTAATAGCAGCACAAATGCCACAGTCATGGATGATTTGTGTGATAGCATCCATGGAAATGTCAATGGATCTGTCACGAGCCCATCAGTAGGTTGCATCTCTGCCTTGATGTCCTGACGAGTCATGGGCCCACCGAGCTAAGAACAGCTCACCTCGGTGTTTCCAGTCAAGATCAGGATCAGGATCAGAGTTTGTGTCCACCTGGGAAAATCTTGCAGCTAGATCTGCCTGATGGTTGTGTTGTTGTTCTTCAGTAGCTTTGCTCTTAGGAATGTGAGCATCGATGTGTCTCACTTTCACTGGGATTCTCTCAATACGAGCAGCAATGTCTTGCCACAGATCTGCAGCCCAGATTGGCTTTCCTTTCCTCTGCCATCCATTCTTTTTCCAGTCTTTCAGCCAACCCCACAAGGCGTTGGCTACCATCCAGGAGTCAGCGTAGAGATAAAGCTTTGGCCATCTCTCACGTTCAGCTACGTTAAGAGCTAGCTGGACAGCTTTTACCTCTGCAAATTGACTGGATTCTCCTTCTCCATCTCTCGCTTCTGCAACTCTGCGCGTTGGACTCCACACTGCAGACTTCCACCTTCACTTGTTTCCAACAAGACGACAGGAACCGTCTGTGAACAAAGCATATCTCTTTTCATTATCAGACAGATCACTGTAAGGAGGAGCTTCCTCTGCACGAGTTACTCTCTCCTCTGGAGGTTTAGCACAGCTTGTGCCTTCTGGCCAGTTTGTGATCACCTCCACCAAACCAGGCCTTTCGAGATTTCCCATTCGAGCTCTCTGTGTTATCAGAGCCATCCACTTAGACCAGGTAGCATCTGTTGCATGATGTGGTGAAGAACCTTTGCCTTGGAACATCCAATTCAGAACCTATGCAATCTAGGAGCTAGAAGAAGTTGTGACTCAGTTCCGATCACTTCAGAAGCAGCTTTCACTCCTTCATAAGCAGCTAAAATCTCTTTCTCTGTTGGAGTGTAGTTTGCCTCTGAGCCTCTGTAGCCACGACCCCAGAAACCAAGAGGACGTCCTCGTGTCTCACCTGGAGCTCTTTGCCATAAGCACCAGGTTGGACCATTGTCACTCGCGGCTGTGTACAGAATGTTCTTAATGTCTGGACCAGTTCAGACAGATCCCAGACCCATCGCTTGGACTACCTCTCGCTTGATCTGGTCAAAGGCTGCTTGTTGCTCAGGACCTCATTGGAAACTGTTTCTCTTTCGAGTCACATCGTAGAGAGGTTTCACAATCTGACTGTATCCAGGAATGTGCAGTCTTCAAAATCCCACTATGCCTAAGAAACGCAGAGTTTCTTTCTTGTTGATGGGATTTGCCATGGTGGAGACTCTGTTTATCACATCCATTAGGATGTGACGGCGACCATCTTGCCACCGCACTCCCAGAAACTGGATTTCTCTGGCAGGTCCTTTCACCTTGTCTTGCTTGATAGCGAAACCAGCTTGCAAGAGAATGTCAAGGATTTTGTTACCTTTCTCCAAGACTTCTTCAGCAGTCTCACCCCAGACGATGATGTCATCGATGAACTGAATGTGTTCTGGAGCTCCACCTTTCTCCAAAGCATCATGGATCACTGCATGGCAGATGGTTGAACTGTGAATCCACCCCTGGGGCAAACGATTGAATGTGTACTGAATGCCTCTCCAGGTGAAAGCAAACTGAGGCCTGCATTCCTCTGCTATGGGAATAGAGAAGAAAGCATTAGCAATGTCTATGGTAGCATACCATTTGGCCTGCTTGGATTCCAGCTCATATTGGAGTTCCATCATGTCTGGTACAGCTGCACTCATGGGTGGAGTTACTTCATTCAAGGCACGGAAATCAACTGTCAGACGCCAGTCTCCATTCTGCTTTCTCACAGGCCAGATTGGACTGTTGAAAGGTGAATGAGTTTTGCTGATGACCTTCTGACTCTCCAACTGATGAATCAAGTTTTGAATGGGCACCAAAGAGTCACGGTTGGTTCTGTATTGTCTGTGATGCACAGTTTGAGAAGCAACCGGCAGCTTTACATCCTCTATCTCATGTTGTCCAACAACTGCAGATTCATCTGAAAGCTCAGGTCTAATGGACAACTTCAATTTTCCTCCATCAATTTCTACAGTTGCTATTCCAAAAGCCCATTTGTAACCCTTAGGGTCTTTAAAACGCCCTTCTCTCAGAAAATCAGTTCCCAAAATACAAGGTGCATTAGGACCTGTTACAATAGTATGTTTCTTCAACTGCTTCCCAGTTAAACTTATATCAGCCTCTATCTTAAACAACTCTTGAGATCCACCAGTGACTCCCTGAATAGTTATAGATTCTCCCCCTTGATAATTTGATGGTATGATGGTGCACTGAACTCCTGTGTCAACCAAGGCCCTGTACTTCTGAAATTTTGAAGTGCCAGGCCACTGGATGTACACATTCCAATAGATTCTGTTATCTCCATTATCCCTTACCTCTCCCTGGCAGAAGGCAGGGCACCCCTAATGGTGGGGATTACCTCCACATGTACAGCTGGCATAACGTCCAGCATCAGAATTAGGATCACTGTTGGAGCTATCAGAGTTGTTCTGGGAAACTGAGGAAGCGACAGCTGCCCTCCTGGTATTGCTACCTCGGGATCTGCCACTCTGCAGCTCCCGTAACCTCTTGAAAAGATCAGAAGTTGGTTGACCATCCCATCTGTTCATGTTCTCACCAAACTGATCATGCAGAGTTATCCAGATACTGCCACGTGATTGCCTCTGCTGTCTGTTTTGGTTTGACCTATTCTGGAATGGCCTCCTTGGAGCACGTCTGTTCCTGACAGCTGAAACTTGTATCCATCTGGAGGAAGAGGAATCAGAATCATCCCCCTTCATCAAGTTGGATATGGAGGCTTTAAATTCCTCCTTCAGCTCTTTCATGGAATTTTTTATTTCTCCAGACAAAGTTTCAATGGCTGAAACCAAAGAAGTACGTGCAAGACTATCCTCCAATTGCCTCATTTGGTCAGTGAAATGGCCAACAGTAGGAGGCACTCCACCATAATTTCTTGCCACAATCCTGCTTGCCAGAATAGTAGCATAATTAGGAGGAGCAAGCTTAATGAGCTTTTTGGCAAGGCCTGTTCCAACAGGAATTTCATCAGGATTCAGAGTCTTATGATCTCCATACATTATTTCTCTCACAGCAAATTCTCTCAGACACTTGATTCCCTCATCTATTGTGGTCCAAGGCTTAGGGTTCCATGGTAAATCATCTCTGCTGGGGTACCTCAGCGAGACTGCCAGTAGGAGGCGTGCCCACAGAGAAACTTTACCAATGCACTTGCCTAGGTGTCTGTCTATGCCAATATCCTTTGAGAGCATCCCCAACTGAGAGGCTGACTTGTCACCTACCACCAGTGCTGGGGCTCCCATATCAAAACACCTGGCCAGCCAAGACAGGACTGGCTCATTATCTCCTCTGATGTAATCCTTCCTCACATGTCTAATTTCCTGTCTGGGTGCATTAGCTGACTGTATGTCATCCTCATCATCATCATCCTGAGGTCGCTGTCCCCATAATCCTATTGTAATCCTCCGCTGAATTTCCTTGAGTTCAGAGGCACTGCCAGCAGTTGCTAATTTAGCAGGGTCTACATCTCCATCATCCATGTGGGGTCTCAAGAGGTCTGCCAGAGTTTTGAGGCTAACCTTCTCTTCCTCATCAGAAGGATCTTTCTTAACAGAGGGACCCTGAGTAGAAGGACCCTCATCTCCATCTGCACCATCTCCTGCAGCATCTGCATCGCCTCCTGCAGCTCCTTTGCGCTTTCTGGTGATAGCGGCAACCAAATTCACTGGTTGAGCTTTCACATTCACAGCAGAGTTGGAAGAAGAATTTTGTGCAGGGTTAGCAGGAGCAGAGGGCGTATGTGCAGGGTTGGCAGGAGGTGTGCTTTGAGATCCTGCAGACACTGCTGCGTCCGTCTGGGCAGCAGAGGGCGGAGGAGGAGACTGTGCCTCGTTAATGGCGTCTGCCTGCACAGCTATGTCTGTCTGCGCAACTGTGTCTGCTTGTATTGCCATGTCTGCCCGTGTACCCCTCTCTGCCTGTGTAATCGAGTCTGTCTGTGTAACTATGTCTGCCTGTGTACCCGAGTCTGTTATCTCAGATTCTGGCAGAGGTCCCGCAGCTACTGCTGCTGGCTCTGAGTCAAAACTATCGGCAGCTTTCTCACAAACCTGAACTGTGATTTCCTGGTCACCGTAATCAGAAACCAATTCCGAACCTCTCTGAGCTTTTCTGTATTTCCTCTTACATCTACGCAGGTCGGAAGAGCAAGTAGCCTTATGTCTTTCTTGACACAGTGCTATCAGCAGCCATATGATTATTCCAAGAAACAACAAAATTAAGGCTAGCACAAGATATCTAGGGTACCACTGGTTCCAAAGACCCTCTGTAGTTCTAAGAGGAGTAACAAACTCAAATGTGTCTGCTAGCAGATCCATAGTTGAGTTACCATAGCTTCTTAGCCCAATAAGACCACAACAGAATTCACCAACATTCAGTAACTTGTTCTTAACCCAAAGAAACAACTTATATGCCACATATCTCACAATCTTGTCTATCATGCAGGAAACAGCCTATCTGTAGACAATCACACTGGTAACATTGGAAATAAAATTACTCAAAATCCAAAACAGCTTCATTTTGCTTCCTAATCTGAGCAGGAATAAATCATACAAGCAATTGAGCCCCGAGTTGGAGCGCCAAAAATAAAAAGTGTGTCAGTGTGAGCTGAAATTCCCCCCCCCACCAACAATAACCAGGCTAGCTCAGTCTGGAAGCAAATGAAGGCTGTATTTACAAGCAGAGTCTAAAATCTACGATGAAATGCAA